>NC_092089.1:96028529-96240341 GCF_045679555.1 Salvelinus alpinus
ATGATACTGAAGATGGTTAATGTGATAGAATAATGTATGATACTGGAGATGGTTAATGTGATAATGTATGATACTGGAGATGGTTAATGTGATAGAATAATGTATGATACTGGAGATGGTTAATGTGATAGAGTAATGTATGATACTGGAGATGGTTAATGTGATAGAATAATGTATGATACTGGAGATGGTTAATGTTTTAGAGTAATGTATGATACTGGAGATGGTTAATGTGATAGAATAATGTATGATACTGGAGATGGTTAATGTGATAGAGTAATGTATGATACTGGAGATGGTTAATGTGATAATGTATGATACTGGAGATGGTTAATGTGATAGAGTAATGTATGATACTGGAGATGGTTAATGTGATAGAATAATGTATGATACTGGAGATGGTTAATGTGATAATGTATGATACTGGAGATGGTTAATGTGATAGAATAATGTGTGATACTGGAGATGGTTAATGTGATAGAATAATGTATGATACTGGAGATGGTTAATGTGATAGAATAATGTATGATACTGGAGATGGTTAATGTGATAATGTATGATACTGGAGATGGTTAATGTGATAATGTATGATACTGGAGATGGTTAATGTGACAATGCATGATACTGGAGATGGTTAATGTGATAATGTATGATACTGGAGATGGTTAATGTGATAATGTATGATACTGGAGATGGTTAATGTGATAATGTATGATACTGGAGATGGTTAATGTGATAGAATAATGTATGATACTGGAGATGGTTAATGTGATAATGTATGATACTGGAGATGGTTAATGTGATAGAATAATGTATGATACTGGAGATGGTTAATGTGATAGAATAATGTATGATACTGGAGATGGTTAATGTGATAATGTATGATACTGGAGATGGTTAATGTGATAGAATAATGTATGATACTGGAGATGGTTAATGTGGTAGAATAATGTGTGGCGCAGCATAATATGCTCCTGGACCTAGACTGTGTCAGGATCAACTGGGATTCCTTCTATGAGAATGGGGAACGGTAACTGATTTGAGATAAAGAATGCAGCATTCTATTCTGGAAGTCAGTCGGCCAGTCTTTGTAGGGAGTTGACTAGGGACATTCATGTATATGTTACCTTATAGAATAGATGTCGGGAGGAATTTGACTGCCATCATGACTCATTACCGCTTCACCATGACTGATGTCAAATTCCACGTGACCGTTTAGTCACGGTAATTAGGCTTCCCCAAGCTCTGATGCTGCTGATGGTCATTAGAAGCTTACCAAACTTGCTAACTGCCCGGTACTCAGCACTCTATTGTCCTTCTGATCACTGTGACATCAATGCAAATGTCATCGAAAATGTAATCAAGCACTTAAAGAGAGCCCATGAGCTCATGTTGCGCAACAATTCTATAGGCTATGCAATTGCATGAGAAAACAGAGTGATGGCCTCTTAAAAAGAGGAGGATTCCATCAGCTTTCTATAGGCTAGGCCTACTATATATTTTTAGCAACTTTCCTAATATTAAGCACATTTTTTCTCTTTACAACAGGGTATAGGCTACCTGGCTGGCATGAAAATGGGAAAAGCCTCCTCCATTCGCTATTTAGGTGCATAGATGACCCTATGCTGACAGGTGCATGATAACGGTCCATTCTGAATCAAAACTAATTTCATATATAATATTTAGTATATTTTAAGACAAGGTTAAATCAAGAATAGTCTGATGGGTGACAATATTAGCTTATCACTTATGAATGATGCCCATTTTGTGTGCAGTAAGGCAAGAAAGAGAGCATGCATTTTTTTTTTTTTTTCAAGTCATAGTTGCACATGTAGCCTAGTCCATAAGCCTACAGTGGCAAGACAAAGTATGTGAACCCTTTGGAATTACCTGGATTTCTGCATAAATTGGTCATAAAATTTGATCTGATCTTCATCTAAGTCACAACAATAGACAAACACAGTCTGCTTAATCTAATAACACACAAACAATTATACAGTTTTATGTCTTTATTTAAACACACGGTGTAAACATTCACATGTGAACCCTTGGATTTAATAACTGGTTGACCCTCCTTTGGCCGTTTAGTCACGGTAATTAGGCTTCCCCAAGCTCTGATGCTGCTGATGGTCATTAGAAGCTTACCAAACTTGCTAACTTCCCGGTACTCAGCATTCTATTGTCCTTCTGATCACTGTGACATCAATGCAAATGTTTTCTGTAGTTGCGGATCAGACCTGCACAACGGTCAGGAATTGTGGACCATTGCTCTTTACAAAACTGTTTCAGTTCAGCAATATTCTTGGGATGTATGGTGTGAACCACTCAATTGGGTGAGGTCAGGACTCTGACTGGGCCACTCCCAAAGGCATATTTTCTTCTATTGAAGCCAGTGTTGTGTTCCTTCCAAACAACTCAACTTTAGTTTAATCTGTTCACAGAATATTATGCCAGTAGCGTTGTGAAACATCCAGGTACTCTTTTTCAAACTTTAGACGTGCCACAATGTTTTTTATGGACAATAGTGGCTTCTTCCATGGTATCCTCCCATGAACACCATTCTTGGTTAGTGTTTTACATATCGTAGACTCGTCAACAAAGATGTTAGCATCTTCCAGAGATTTCTGTAAGTCTTTAGCTGACACTCTAGGATTCTTCTTAACCTCATTGAGAATTCTGCGCTGTGCTCTTGCAGTCATCTTTGTAGGACAGCCAGTCCTAGGGGGAGTAGCAACAGTGCTGAACTTTCTCAATGTATAGACAATTTGTCTTACCGTGGACTGATGAACATCAAGGCTTTTAGATATACTTTTGTAACCATTTCCTGCTTTATATAAGTCACAAATTCTTCATCTTAGGTTTTCTGAGATCTCTTTTGTTTGAGGCGTGGTTCACATCAGGCAATGCTTCATGTGAATAGCAAACTCACATTTTGTGAGTGTTTTTTATATTGCAGGGCAGCTCTAACCAACATCTACAATCTCGTCTCATTGATTGGACTCCAGGTTAGCTGACTCCTGACTCCAATTAGCTTTTGGAAAAGTCATTAGCCTAGGGGTTCACATACTTTTTCCAACCTACAACGCAAATGTTTAAATTACAGTTGAAGTCAGAAGTTTACAAACACTTAGGTTGGAGTCATTAAAACTCGTTTTTCAACCACTCCCCAAATCTCTTGTTACTATAGTGTTGTTACTATAATCTTTAAACTATAGTTTTGGCAAGTCGGTTAGGACATCTACTTTGTGCATGACACAAGTAATTTTTTCAACAATTGTTTACAGACAGATCATTTCACTTATAATTCCCTATATCACAATTCTAGCGGGTCAGAAGTTTACATACACTAAGTTGACTGTGCCTTTAAACAGCTTGGACAATTCCAGTGTCTCTTTGCTTGACATCATGGGACAATCAAAAGAAATCAGCTAAGAACTCAGAAAAAAATGTATAGACCTCCACAAGTCTGGTTCATCCTTGGGAGCAATTTCCAAACGCCTGAAGGTACCATGTTCATCTGTACAAACAATAGTATGCAAGTATAAACACCATGGGACCACGCAGCCATCATACCGCTCAGGAAGGAGACGCGTTCTGTCTTCTAGAGATGAACGTACTTTGGTGCGAAAAATGCAAATCAATCCCAGAAGAACAGCAAAGGACCTTGTGAAGATGCTGGAGGAAACAGGTACAAAAGTATCTATATCCACAGTAAAACGAGTCCTATATCGACATAACCTGAAAGGCCGCTCAGCAAGGAAGAAACCACTGCTCCAAAACCAGCATAAAAAAAGCCAGACTACGGTTTGCAACTTTGTTTGTCTATTGTTGTGACTTAGAGGAAGATCGGATCACATTTTTTGACCAATTTATGTAGAAATCCAGTTAATTCCAAAGGGTTCACATACTTTTTCTTGCCACTGTATATGTTTTGATAAGGTTTGTATCACAACTAAAGTGGCCAAATACCTTCTTAGAATTAAGCGCATTAATCAGCTTTACAACAGGTTTAGAGCCTAACTGGCACTTTTGAGAATGGTGTTTTCCCATTAATGGAACATTTGCGCTTATAGTGTACTGCCATGTGCGCATTGCTGCGCTTATAATGTGAAGAAATAGCTTCGTAGTTTATCAACATTTTAAGCTCAACGTTCTGTTCTGTTGCATCAGCCTCATTGCTTTTAAAAGTTGTTTTGATGCATGTGGTTGTATTAATTTGGTATCTATCCCATCCCACAACTGTCCCAGACTATGTTTGGAATATTTATTTCTCGCACAGAATAGGTAAACTTTTGTACTATGGGGGATAGTAGATTGACATAGGCTAGTGCTTTTGCTGTGTGTTAGGCCTTCTCATCTTGTTTGCTGATGAAAAGTAAATGTGGACAGTTCTTCCAATATCTTCAATATACGGTTCAGAATTTGATAAGGCCTCTTCACTTGTAGCCTGTGAGAAAGACCCGATCACATGATGGAGAGCCATTTGAGTGAGCGGTGCTTTGGAGCATGCAGCCGAGAGAAAGGAATTCTAATTATTATATGCAGCCCAAGGGCACAACGGCCACTGGCCGCATAAGGCATGGATTCTTTTAGGGGTCATTAAGGCCACACAAAGCGGATGCTGCCGGGAAATTTGAGGCATTATCAAGTGCTTGTCAACTTGTGAATGAGAGACTGATGAAGTGTGTACATCCTGTGCAAGAAACAAAGCAGATCTCATACCTTTCGTGCTACTTTTTTCAAATCATCATTAGAGTCGCATCATGCAGCCTTAGAATGTATTAAAAATCAAACATATAACCCAACATTTGTATCACAACTAAAGTTACATAAATCATTTTAAATGAGGCATATAGGAGTAGGCCTACCTGTTTCTTTTTTAACCGCTCAACACAGAACAATCACATATGCCCACTCCCTCAGAAAATCTTTTGCAGAAAACATCCTCTCTATTTTATTCAGCTATGTTCAATTGTATTCTTCATACTATGAGAAACAAGAAGAAACCCGTACACTGCTCTTGCTAGTATCACTGCTCTTTAATAAGCTTTACGTTTCGACCTCAAGGCTTATTAAAGAGCAGTGATACTAGCAAGAGCAGTGTGTGGGTTTCTTCTTTGTTCTCATCTTATTCAACTGTTACCATGCACCTGCAACAAAGATAGTTCAGATGTGTGAGTGCCTTTTTCATTTTGAACTATTCTTCATACTGTAAAATAATATTAAATAATACCATGGAATTCCAAGCAAATCTTGTCTGCTAAACTAGTGTAGCCCACAGCCAAGGACAACTCAGAGTATGCTATTCTGTTCTTCTGAAGTAGACGTCATTTTCTTCATATCATGTTTCTTTAGAACTGTCTAAAATAAATAATGGATTTATTGTAATGGCTTATATATTATATTATATGGATTTAATATACTTTTTAAAATGTAGATGTTCCAAAGGTCTGCATCAATCGCTGGTAGGCTGTGTGTGGAAGACAGGAGATGCTAAATGTGTTTATGTTAATTAACGGTCAATTACTGTGAGACCGGCTGTTATTCGTCACCGGCTGACGACATTTCATGACCGGGGAGCTCATTCCAACTGGTGAGTGCTTACCTCTTTGTCTGTCTGGTTGCTAGAGGCAATAGAACATGTGACAAATATGGTGACGAAGGAGACCAGTAAAGAAACTCTAACAGGATCCATGGTTCAGGTGAATATTTACAGGTCCCTGTCCCTGTCCCTGTCCCTGTCCCTGTCCCTGTCTCTGTCTCTGTCTCTGTCTCTGTCTCTGTCCCTGTCCCTGTCCCTGTCCCTGTCCCTGTCTCTGTCCCTGTCCCTGGCCATGAGTCTCTGTCCCTGTCTCTGTCCCTGTCTCTGTCTCTGTCCCTGTCCCTGGCCATGAGTCTCTGTCCCTGTCTCTGTCTCTGTCCCTGTCTCTGTCCCTGTCTCTGTCCCTGTCCCTGGCCATGAGTCTCTGTCCCTGTCTCTGTCCCTGTCCCTGTCCCTGTCTCTGTCTCTGTCTCTGTCCCTGTCTCTGTCCCTGTCTCTGTCCCTGTCTCTGTCCCTGTCCCTGTCCCTGTCTCTGTCCCTGTCCCTGTCTCTGTCCCTGTCCCTGTCCCTGGCCATGAGTCTCTGTCCCTGTCTCTGTCTCTGTCTCTGTCCCTGTCTCTGTCTCTGTCCCTGTCTCTGTCTCTGTCCCTGTCTCTGTCCCTGTCCCTGGCCATGAGTCTCTGTCCCTGTCTCTGTCTCTGTCCCTGTCTCTGTCTCTGTCCCTGTCCCTGGCCATGAGTCTCTGTCCCTGTCTCTGTCCCTGTCCCTGTCCCTGTCTCTGTCCCTGTCTCCTCTGTCTCTGTCCCTGTCTCTGTCCCTGTCTCTGTCCCTGTCTCTGTCCCTGTCTCTGTCCCTGTCCCTGTCTCTGTCCCTGTCTCTGTCCCTGTCTCTGTCCCTGTCTCTGTCCCTGTCCCTGTCCCTGTCTCTGTCCCTGTCTCTGTCCCTGTCTCTGTCCCTGTCCCTGTCCCTGGCCATGAGTTTCTGTCCCTGTCTCTGTCTCTGTCTCTGTCCCTGTCTCTGTCCCTGTCCCTGTCTCTGTCTCTGTCCCTGTCCCTGTCCCTGTCTCTGTCCCTGTCCCTGGCCATGAGTCTCTGTCCCTGTCTCTGTCTCTGTCCCTGTCTCTGTCCCTGTCCCTGGCCATGAGTCTCTGTCCCTGTCTCTGTCCCTGTCCCTGTCCCTGTCTCTGTCCCTGTCTCCTCTGTCTCTGTCCCTGTCCCTGTCCCTGTCCCTGTCTCTGTCCCTGTCCCTGTCCCTGTCCCTGTCCCTGTCCCTGTCTCTGTCCCTGTCCCTGTCCCTGTCCCTGTCCCTGTCTCTGTCCCTGTCCCTGTCTCTGTCTCTGTCTCTGTCTCTGTCCCTGTCCCTGTCCCTGTCCCTGTCCCTGTCTCTGTCCCTGTCTCTGTCTCTGTCTCTGTCTCTGTCCCTGTCTCTGTCTCTGTCCCTGTCCCTGTCTCTGTCCCTGTCTCTGTCTCTGTCCCTGTCTCTGTCCCTGTCCCTGTCCCTGTCTCTGTCTCTGTCTCTGTCCCTGGCCAGGAGTCTCTGGACACTGTTAAAAGTCTCTAGTGCCCAATATAAATAATAGCCTTCCCACTGGGCAAAAACTGGTTGATTCAAAGATGTTTCCAAATCATTTCAACAAAAAGTAAAAATGTGATGATGAATCAACGTGGGAAAGTGATTGGATTTTCAAAAAGTTTTCTTCACCCAACTTTTAAGCTAAATCCAATGACCTGGTGAAATGTATTGTTGATTTCACATTGAATTCACATTAGTTCACAACTGTAAATGTAAATCAAAACTAGACGTTGAAATGATGTCTCTGCCCAGTGGGTTTACAGCTGGAAGTGTTGGGTAGAGGATTCAGGTTGTTACATGCAAGAGCAGAACTTCTTAACCTTGTGTCCTGTATCATGTAAGTCCTGCCTAGCAACGGTGCATTGACCTGTGGAGAGATGGGGCTGAACATCTGTTTGGCTAGCCACTAAGCTAACCGCTAACTCAAATCATGCTACTTCCATCTATGACAGACAGTATTTGGATGAACTATCTGCTAAACGCTAACCCACGCTATACTTCCATATAAGACAGATACGCATCTTACTAACCCAGAGCCTATCACTAATTGTTAA
The DNA here is from genome assembly GCF_045679555.1 of Salvelinus alpinus. Taxonomy (NCBI): domain Eukaryota; kingdom Metazoa; phylum Chordata; class Actinopteri; order Salmoniformes; family Salmonidae; genus Salvelinus; species Salvelinus alpinus. The sequence continues at coordinate 96,036,198 of NC_092089.1, forward strand.
CCCACGCTACTTCCAAGTTTGACAGACAGGCTCTGGGTTAATAAGATGCTTATCACTAAATACTAACCCACGCTACTTCCAAGTTTGACAGACAGGCTCTGGGTTAATAAGATGCTTATCACTAAATACTAACCCACGCTACTACCATGTTTGCCAGACAGGCTCTGGGTTAATAAGATTCTTATCACTAAATACTAACCCACGCTACTACCATGTTTGACAGACAGGCTCTATATCCACAGCTGATCCATTACCACCCACATCTACAGTACAGGCTCAATACCCACAGCCGATCCATTACCACCCTCATCTACAGTACAGGCTCTATACCCACAGCCAATCCATTACCACCCTCATCTACAGTACAGGCTCTATACCCACAGCCGATCCATTACCACCCACATCTACAGTACAGGCTCTATACCCACAGCCGATCCATTACCACCCACATCTACAGTACAGGCTCTATACCCACAGCCGATCCATTACCACCCTCATGTACAGTACAGGCTCTATACCCACAGCCAATCCATTACCACCCTCATCTACAGGACAGGCTCTATACCCACAGCCGATTTATTACCACCCACATCTAGAGTACACCCTCTCTTTTTCGTTCTCTCGTTCCCTTGTTTTTTTTACATTCTCTTTTAACTCTCTCTCTCTCTTTCTCTTGCTCTTATGTTTTCCTCTCTCTCTCTCTTGTTCTCTCTCTCCCTCAGGACTATGCCATTCATCTGTCTGAGCTGAGCTTTGCTTAGCGTCGTCATGGCATTGCACCACTAGCTCATAACTGACTCTAGTTAAAGAAGAAGGTCATTGTCAGACAGTTGCTTGCTTCCAACATGCACATTTCAAAAGTAATTAGATGGAAGCAATGTACTGTATCAGCCATGCATTGTAAAAAGTAGGGTGGATAAAACCAGTGCCACTGTCCAACAGTGTTGTTTCGATGCAGAATGGGGATATATGCCATGGTCATTATGCTGTTGAATTCCCATGCATACATTAGAATGACATCATACATACATTAGAATGGCATCATACATACATTTGAATTGCATCATTTATACATTAGAATGACATCATACGTAAAGACAAAATAATGGATGGTGAGCAGATGGAGAGAAAGAGAGAAAGAGAAAGAGAGAGAAAGCAAACCCACGGTACATTCGTCAATTCAATGTCTATTCCACGTTGATTCAACGTAATTTCAATGAAATGACGTGGAATCAACGTTGATTCAACCAGTGTGTGCCCAGTGGAAACAACGCAGTGGAGACAGAAAAGCAAGGGAGTTACAGTAGCTTCAGCCAGACTAGTGACCTTTTACAAGGCCCAGGCAATTCAAGACTCTCCATCACACAACAGCTTTTTAACTACTGTACATAGGCCGCAGTGGGACGGACCGCCACGGAGGTCTGTGCTCTGCTCGCAGGGTGGTGTATGGGGTATTCATTTCCATGCACTGGTGAAGGTCACAGCGGGGTAGGATGATCATTTTAATAATGGAAGCATGACTCAGAGAAGTAAACCCTGGGCTAACGGGTCAATCCAGGTCAGCGAAGACCAGATCAGACCAGCCAAGAGGAAGACAGTGCCTATTAGAATAAGGATCTTGGTCTGGTGACCCTCGGGCTGTGGGTCCAAACAATGTAGACCGTGAAGAACTTTGCAAATACCTGAAGGTAATTTTTTTCTCCATGAGTGTGAATATCACTTGTAGGGCCAAGCATGGCCCATAGGTCTGGATCGACGCTGTTTCCTGTTAGAATGTGAGGACTATGCAGGATTGTGGAGGTGTAGAAAGTTAGAACATGGCATAGAATGTCTGGACCTTTATCTGTAGAACAACTGGACCATTGTTCTGTAGAATGTCTGGACCAGTGATCTATATAATATAGAATGTAGAATATCTGAACCAGTGTTCTGTAGAATGTAGAATGTCTGGACCAGTGATCTATATAATATAGAATGTAGAATATCTGAACCAGTGTTCTGTAGAATGTAGAATGTCTGGACCATTGTCTGTAGAATGTAGAATATATGAACCAGTGTTCTGTAGAATGTAGAATATCTGGACCATTGTCTGTAGAATGTAGAATATATGAACCAGTGTTCTATAGAATGTAGAATATATGGACCATTGTCTGTAGAATGTAGAATATATGAACCAGTGTTCTATAGAATGTAGAATATATGAACCAGTGTTCTATAGAATGTAGAATATATGGACCATTGTCTGTAGAATGTAGAATATCTGAACCAGTGTTATGTAGAATATCTGGACCAGTGTTCTGTAGAATATAGAATATTTGGACCAGTGTTCTGTAGAATATAGAATATTTGGACCAGTGTTCTGTAGAATATAGAATATTTGGACCAGTGTTCTGTAGAATGTAGAATATCTGAACCATTGTCTGTAGAATGTAGAATATATGGACCAGTGTTCTGTAGAATATAGAATATTTGGACCAGTGTTCTGTAGAATGTCTGGACCAGTGTTCTGTAGAATGTCTGGACCAGTGTTCTGTAGAATGTCTGGACCAGTGTTCTGTAGAATGTCTGGACCAGTGTTCTGTAGAATGTCTGGACCAGTGTTCTGTAGGAAGTCTGGACCTGTGTTCTGTAGAATGTCTGGACCAGTGTTCTGTAGGAAGTCTGGACCAGTGTTCTGTAGAATGTCTGGACCAGTGTTCTGTAGAATGTCTGGACCAGTGTTCTGTAGGAAGTCTGGACCAGTGTTCTGTAGAATGTCTGGACCAGTGTTCTGTAGAATGTCTGGACCAGTGTTCTGTAGAATGTCTGGACCTGTGTTCTGTAGGAAGTCTGGACCAGTGTTCTGTAGGAAGTCTGGACCAGTGTTCTGTAGAATGTAAAATGACTGGATCATAGATGCGGTAAAGAGGTCAACCGATCTCGACCAAAATAATGGAATTGCCATGGAAACATATGGGGGAAAGATCCCAGGTCTCCTCATTGCCCCCCAGCAAAATGATCCTACATTTAGGCTGTTGTTTATGTGTATGTCACACTAAGATATGGTAAAAATTGGAGTATAATGTTTGTAGGGATGTCAACCCCAACACATGTTCATGTCATCGTCACCAATCAAGAATATTACAGTTAAACAACGACTTTGACTACCACAACCTATTGCTGTATGCTAGCTATGCTACCAGCATATACAGACGGGAGTTAGCATTTAGCAGTCACTTCTTCTAAACCTGAAAAGGGACAACTTCTACATGTTATGCAGCAAAAACAGCCAAATATATCCACATCGGATTTAAGTAAGCACATTGTGGGCCTGTTACAATACATAAATCACAACAGATTTGACGAATATCCACTTTGTTAGATCAGATTTGTTGACTGTGAGCCAATCAAGTTTAGTTTTAGTTTGGTTTATTAATTCAACCATTTAAACACATAAAAAAAATAAAAAGCCATACATGCACATTAGTTAAATCATGGAGGATAACACACAATAAAGTCTGGGACTTATTTCCATTGTTAAATCATAGAGGATAACACACAATAAAGTCTGTGACTTATTTCCATTGTTAAATCATGGAGGATAACACACAATAAAGTCTGTGACTTATTTCCATTGTTAAATCATAGAGGATAACACACAATAAAGTCTGTGACTTATTTCCATTGTTAAATCATGGAGGATAACACACAATAAAGTCTGGGACTTATTTCCATTGTTAAATCATAGAGGATAACACACAATAAAGTCTGTGACTTATTTCCATTGTTAAATCATAGAGGATAACACACAATAAAGTCTGGGACTTATTTCCATTGTTAAATCATGGAGGATAACACACAATACAGTCTGGGACTTATTTCCATTGTTAAATCATGGAGGATAACACACAATAAAGTCTGTGACTTATTTCCATTGTTAAATCATGGAGGATAACACACAATAAAGTCTGGGACTTATTTCCATTGTTAAATCATGGAGAATAACACACAATAAAGTCTGGGACTTATTTCCATTGTTAAATCATAGAGGATAACACACAATAAAGTCTGGGACTTATTTCCATTGTTAAATCATGGAGGATAACACACAATAAAGTCTGGGACTTATTTCCATTGTTAAATCATGGAGGATAACACACAATAAAGTCTGGGACTTATTTCCATTGTTAAATCATAGAGGATAACACACAATAAAGTCTGGGACTTATTTCCATTGTTAAATCATGGAGGATAACACACAATAAAGTCTGGGACTTATTTCCATTGTTAAATCATGGAGGATAACACACAATAAAGTCTGGGACTTATTTCCATTGTTAAATCATGGAGGATAACACACAATAAAGTCTGGGACTTATTTCCACTGTGATCCTTTTGAGACAAGATGGCTAGGTAAGATCCAACACGGTTGAACACAGTATGACAGCGAGATGATAAAGCATAGAAACACAGAAGATGAACATCTGTCGTCTGCGTTCCATCGACTTCCTTTACAGCGTGTCTTGTCTGTAGAATGTAGAATATCTGAAGCAACATTCTGTTCAACATGGAGATTTGACATGATTCTGTTTATCCTACTCAGATAACCCTGTAGTTAAGGTTCTCCTCTGTCATATGACTTCATTTTACTCTGTCTAGTGTTAATTCAAATCAGGTGGAGGGGAGAGAGCGAGAGAGAGAGAGAGAGAGAGAGAGAGAGAGAAAGAGAGGGGGCATAAATCGGTAAAGAGAACTTCTTTGTCCCAGGTTTTAGCGGTAGAATATTTATGAATTATTAACTGTAATATGTTTTATTCTCAGATCGTTGAGGTCTCTCTCTCTCTCTCTCTCTCGCTCTCTCTGTTGGTTTGTTTTTGATGTCGGAGGTTTGCTTTTATGCACAGCACTCAATTTGAAGAGTTCGGGATAATGGGGCGATGTATCTCCTTCAATGTTCTGAACTCCATTACAAATCAGGTCGTGTTCAGCTCTGAATCCAATTCCACTATCCGTGTCTTTCTTTGAACATATGGCCCTTAACTCGCCCTGCAATTTGTGAGAAAACAAATCCTCAGTCCAGCCCTCAGGTCAGGGAAAGTAGAATGTTTAATGGTTAAAAAGTTTTACTCTCCAAAAAGTACAGAATAGAGAAGAACAGAACCGAATAGAGAAGAACAGAACAGAGAAGAACACATGAGAACAAAACGGGGCAGAGCAGAGCAGAACAGAGCAGGACAGAGAAGAACAGAACAGAGCAGGACAGAGAAGAACAGAACAGAGCAGGACAGAGAAGAACAGAAAAGAGCAGGACAGAGCAGAACAGAACAGATCAGAACAGAGCAGGATAGAGAAGAACAGAACAGAGCAGGACAGAGAAGAACAGAAAAGAGCAGGACAGAGCAGAACAGAGCAGAACAGAACAGAACAGATCAGAACAGAGCAGGACAGAGAAGAACAGAAAAGAAGAGAGGACAGAGCAGAAAACAGCAGAACAGAACAGAGCAGAACAGAGCAGAACAGATCAGATCAGAACAGAACAGATCAGAACAGAACAGAGCAGGACAGAGCAGGACAGAACAGAGCAGGACAGAACAGAGCAGGACAGAACAGAGCAGGACAGAGCAGATCAGAACAGAGCAAGGCAAAGAAGAACAGAACAGAACAGAGCAGAACAGAGCAGAACAGAGCAGAACAGAGAAGAACAGATCAGATCAGAACAGAACAGATCAGAACAGAACAGAGCAGGACAGAGCAGGACAGAACAGAGCAGGACAGTACAGATCAGAACAGAGCAGGACAGAGCAGGACAGAACAGAGCAGGACAGAACAGAGCAGGACAGAACAGAGCAGGACAGAACAGAGCAGGACAGAACAGAGCAGGACAGAACAGAGCAGGACAGAACAGAGCAGGACAGAACAGAGCAGGACAAAGCAGAGCAGGACAGAGCAGGACAGAACAGAGCAGGACAGAACAGAGCAGGACAGAGCAGAGCAGGACAGAGCAGGACAGAACAGAGCAGGACAGAACAGAGCAGGACAGAACAGAGCAGGACAGAGCAGATCAGAGCAGAGCAAGGCAAAGAAGAACAGAACAGAGCAGAACAGAGCAGAACAGAGAAGAACAGAGCAGAACAGAGCAGGACAGAGAAGAGCAGGACAGAACAGAACAGAACAGAGCAGGACAGAGCAGAGCAAGACAGGACAGGACAGAGCAGGACAGGACAGAACTGGACAGAACAGAACAGAGCAGGACAGATCAGATCAGAACAGAACCGAACAGAGAAGGACAAAACAGAGCAGAACAGAACAGAACAGAGCAGAGCAGGACAGAGCAGATCAGAACGGAACCGAACAGAGAAGGACAGAACAGAGCAGAACAGAGCAGAACAGAGCAGAACGGAACAGAACAGAACAGAACAGAGCAGGACAGATCAGATCAGAACAGAACAGAACAGAGCAGGACAGAGCAGAACAGAGCAGGACAGGACAAGACAGAGCAGGACAGTACAGTACAGGACAGAGCAGGACAGGACAGAGCAGAACAGAACGGAACAGAACAGAACAGAACAGGACATAGCAGGATATATCTGATCAGAACAGAGCAGGACAGATCCGATCCGATCAGAACAGAACAGAGCACGACAGAGCAGAACAGAGCAGGACAGGACAAGACAGAGCAGGACAGGACAGAGCAGAACAGAACGGAACAGAACAGAACAGGACATAGCAGGATATATCCGATCAGAACAGAGCAGGACAGAGCAGGACAGATCCGATCCGATCAGAACAGAACAGAGCACGACAGAGCAGAACAGAGCAGGACAGGACAAGACAGAGCAGGACAGGACAGAGCAGAACAGAACGGAACAGAACAGAACAGGACATAGCAGGACAGATCCGATCAGATCAGAACAGAACAGAGCACGACAGATTAGAACAGAGCAGGACAGGACAAGACAGAGCAGGACAGTACAGTACAGGACAGAGTAGGACAGGACAGAGCAGAACAGATGAATGTTGATGTGTGGGGGCTTGGGGGCAGGGTCGGACTATAGCCTGGCATGGTTGGTGATGCTGCGTCAGCATACAGCTCACACTGTTGACATTATCAGTACCCTTCTATTCAACACACACACACACACACACACACACACACACACACACACACACACACACACACACACACACACACACACACACACACACACACACACACACACACACACACACACACACACACACACACACACAAGTGTAGCCCTTTCCCACTGTTTCTGGGAACTCTATTTTAGTCACTCTGAGAGACAAGATAATGACTTTATGTCTGATCGTTCCCTTAATTGAACTGTAACAGGTGTCTGAACGTCACAGCCAGAACTTGCCGGATCACAGAGTGGTCTAGGCCTGGCTCCCTCGCCATTACTTATTGAATAATAAGCTAATTAGGACAGCCAACTTGTTTATGCTCAGCAGCTTGAGATTGAACAGAGCAAATGAGGAAACTGTGATGCATCTGAAATGGCACCCTATACCCTATACAGTACACTACTTCTGACCAGAGCCCAATGTATTATATAGGGATAGGGTGTCATTTTGGACATGGGCCATGTAATAATTGCTCTGGGAGACGAAACGTAAGGAAAAGGAAATGTTAGCCAAGCGTCCCCACCACCACCTCTCACTCTCTAAACATTCACTGGCACTTTCCAAACTCTAATTACAGCCAGAAAGGTTTCACTCGTTCTCCGCTCCATCAATCACTCGCTGTGGGCCTGTCACCTTTGCCCGCTGGCATGATCCATTTTCAGGCCTCCAGTCAGGCTGAAGCATAGGGGGGAGAACAGGTAGAGCAACATGCTCAGAAAGCAAAAGTGAGGAATCACTCAGCTGTACTTCCTAAATGGAAGCCATCTGGACGTGGTGGGGGAGCCATTAGTGTGGATAGAGGAAGGTAAGTCTAACTGGGTAGAATACAGAGAGACACGCCTAATATGCAGACCAGGAAGGCAGTCAGGCAGGGGTAGAGAAGAATGAGCAAAGACAGAGAGAGAGCCAGAGAGAGAGAGAGAGAGAGAGAGAGAGAGAGAGAGAGAGAGCCAAAGAGTGCCAGAGAGAGAGAGACAGAGAGAGCTAGAGAGAGAGAGAGCTATTGAGCCAGATAGAGAGAGAGCCAGAGAGAGAGAGAGAGCCAAAGAGAGAGAGAGAAAGGGAGAGGTGGAGAGAGGGAGAGCCAGAGAGAGCGAGCCAGAGGGAGAGGTGGAGAGAGAGTGAGAGAGGGAGAGAGAGGGAGTGCCAGCATACGGCTGGATCTAGATCTTTAGCTATGTGTCTTCACCCCATTTTACAGTATGGACAAATACAGCTCTCTGTGTCTTTACCCCATTTTACAGTATGGACAAATACAGCTCTCTGTGTCTTTACCCCATTATACAGTATGGACAAATACAGCTCTCTGTGTCTTTACCCCATTAGACAGTATGGACAAATACAGCTCTCTGTGTCTTTACCCCATTAGACAGTATGGACAAATACAGCTCTCTGTGTCTTTACCCCATTAGACAGTATGGACAAATACAGCTCTCTGTGTCTTTATCCCATTAGACAGTATGGACAAATACAGCTCTCTGTGTCTTCACCCCATTAGACGGTTTGGACAAATACAGCTCTCTGTGTCTTTACCCCATTAGACAGTATGGACAAATACAGCTCTCTGTGTCTTTACCCCATTAGACAGTATGGACAAATACAGCTCTCTGTGTCTTTATCCCGTTAGACAGTATGGACAAATACCGCTCTCTGTGTCTTTACCCCATTAGACAGTATGGACAAATACAGCTCTCTGTGTCTTTACCCCATTAGACAGTATGGACAAATACAGCTCTCTGTGTCTTTACCCCATTAGACAGTATGGACAAATACAGCTCTCTGTGTCTTTACCCCATTAGACAGTATGGACAAATACAGCTCTCTGTGTCTTAACCCCATTAGACAGTATGGACAAATACAGCTCTCTGTGTCTTTACCCCATTAGACGGTTTGGACAAATACAGCTCTCTGTGTCTTTACCCCATTAGACAGTATGGACAAATACAGCTCTCTGTGTCTTTACCCCATTAGACAGTATGGACAAATACAGCTCTCTGTGTCTTTACCCCATTAGACAGTATGGACAAATACAGCTCTCTGTGTCTTTACCCCATTAGACAGTATGGACAAATACAGCTCTCTGTGTCTTTACCCCATTAGACAGTATGGACAAATACAGCTCTCTGTGTCTTCACCCCATTAGACGGTTTGGACAAATACAGCTCTCTGTGTCTTTACCCCATTAGACAGTATGGACAAATACAGCTCTCTGTGTCTTTACCCCATTAGACAGTATGGACAAATACAGCTCTCTGTGTCTTTATCCCATTAGACAGTATGGACAAATACAGCTCTCTGTGTCTTTACCCCATTAGACAGTATGGACAAATACAGCTCTCTGTGTCTTCACCCCATTAGACGGTTTGGACAAATACAGCTCTCTGTCTGTCCATCTCTGTCTTTCGGTCTCTGCCTATACTTCTCTCTTCATCTCTCTTTCTCACTCTCTCTCTCTCTCCATTCAACTCTCTCTTCTTCTCAGTCTCTCTCTCCTTTTCTCAGTCTCTCTCTCCTTTTCTCCCTCTCTCTCTCTTTTTCTCCCTCTCTCTCTGAGGATGTCATGTGTGCCTCCCTGAGATGGATTCTGAGTCTAGATCGTTAAAGTGCTGTCTATCACAGCTCAAGCAATGGTGGGAGAGAGAGAAAGTGAGAGATTAAGAGAGAGAGAGAGACTGATAAAGAGAGGTGGAGAGAGGGTTGAAAAAGAGGAAGAGATAGAGAAATGGAAATAGAGAAGGAAACTAAGAGATTTCATGAATACAGAGTTGGAAAGCCCACTGTCTGAGCAAAGCCAATTCCATTTTAGTGAAAGGTTTTCATCAATATTGAACAGATTTAACCCTGGGTGGATTAGAAACCCACAATATTAGGGTTATCATCAGTTCCATTCCAAACTGAATTATATGAATGGTGCTTGAATCCTGCAGGCTTTCAATGGGAGTGCCTCAGCCAGCCCTTTGGAATAGGTAAGGCAGGCCCCAGTAGATAGGATCACCTGATTCTCTCTATCTAAGTATCTATCACAGCAGTTCACAAAGCTCTCTGGCCTTCTCCTTTTCTGCAAAGTTCATCACCTCTTACAATTGAAAATAAATGAAGGACAGGAGGTGGCTACAATACACTCACAACACATTTCTACATACTGTGTGTGTGTGTGTGTGTGTGTGTGTGTGTGTGTGTGTGGAATCAGACGTGTGACAGGGGCTGTGTGTGTGTGTGTGTGTATGTGTGGAATCAGACGTGTGACAGGGTCTGTCTGTCTGTTTGTCTGAAGTCTCACCTCACAGGAGATTACTGTGTCTTCTTTCATGAGGCTAACAGATTTAAGGATTTAGTCAATTTTATGCTAAATGTTGGCAGGCAAATGTTGGCAGCCTTTTCACCAGAGCCCAATGAGCCCTGATCAAACGTAGTGAATTACTTAGGGAATAGGGTGCCATTTGGGATGGAGACATAGCCCTAACTCCATACTTCTGCAGAATTTATCTCTGCTTGGAACGCTACCAGGACACTACTTGATATTGAATAAACTCATAACTCAGAATCAGAGATAACCCAGTTATAACACATTGTCTGTCCTGTACTGGATAACATTAATAATCAAGCAAATGTATATACTGTACATTGCAGCTCATACCATCATGGCCACCTAATAAAAAATAAACAAAATATTGAACCTTTAATTTGATCAGGGAGTAATTCTGAGACCAATGTCTCTTTTACAGATGAGCCCTGAATTAAATACAATACAGAAAGTACACACATCAAAATAGAAATACAAAATGCAGAAAGAAAAACACGGTCACAAAGAACAAACACATTCATCAGTAATAAGGTCCTCAGTCAGCTTTCTGAATTGACCTAGAGGCACCAGAACATCAAATGTAAGAACATTTTGGAGATTGTTCCACAAATAAGGTGCAAGAATACTGACAGCTGATTTCCCTAATCATCCCCAGCTTCCAATTGGCTCATTCATCCCCCTCCTCTCCCCTGTAACTATTCCCCAGCTTCCAATTGGCTCATTCATCCCCCTCCTCTCCCCTGTAATTATTCCCCAGGTTGTTGTTGTAATTGAGAATGTGTTCTCAGTCAACTTATCTGGTAAAATAAGGGTACATTTTTTAATAATTATAATAAACTAAAAAACATCCACAATCACTCGACCTCAACCCAATTGAGATGGTTTAGGATTAGTTGGAACACAGAGTGAAGGAAAAGCAGAGAACTCATAGCCCTAATTTAACTAGGTAAGTCAGTTAAGAACTAATTATTATTTACAATGACGGCCTACCGGGGGAAAGGCCATAACTGCCTTGTTCAGAACAACAGATTGTTACCTTGTCAGCTCAGGGATTTGATGCAGCAACCTTTTGGTTCCTGGCCCAATGCTCTAACCACTAGCCTACCTGCCGCCCCAAACCAGCTGTGGCTGAGAGAATGCCAAGAGTGTACAAAGCTGTCATCAAGGTGGCTACTTTGAAGATCTAAAATCTAAAATATATTTTGATTTGTTTATCACTTTTTTGGTTACTACATGATTCCATATGTGTTATTTCACAGTTTTGATGTATTTACTATTATTCTACAATGTAGAAAATAGTACAAATAAAAAATAAAACCATTACTGAGTAGGTGTGTCCAAACTTTGGACTGGTTCTGTAAATAAGATGGTGACAGACATGGCAGCTCTGCTTTTAGCTCCTAAGCATCTTTGCAGTGTTCTTTTTAATTTTTTTGTTATTTCTTAGATTATTAGCCCAGAAAGTTTATGTGTTTGTAACGGTTTTCTTCTGTGGACGAAGGAGAGGACCAAAGCGCAGCGTAGCCAATGTTCATCATGTTTAATGAAGACCATAAACTTCAACACTACAAAATACATAAACAACAAAACGTGAAAACCGAAACAGTCCTATCTGGTGCAGAGACACAAAGACAGAAAACAACCACCCACAAAACCCAACACAAAACAGGCTACCTAAATATGGCTCCCAATCAGAGACAAACGACTAACACCTGCCTCTGATTGGGAACCATATCAGGCCAAACACAGAAACAGGAAAACTAGACACACAACATAGAATGCCCACTCAGCTCACGTCCTGACCAACACTAAAACAAAGAAAACACAAAAGAACTATGGTCAGAACGTGACAGTGTTATTACATACAGATGGAAATAACTATTGGATATCAGAGCAGCGGTAACTCACCAGCATTACGACCAGAAATACCTCTTTCCCGAATCGGATCCTTTGTTCGTACCCCCCCAGAGCAATTTAACTTATCCCAGAGGCTGCATCAAGACGCCACCTGTGGAGAAAAGGTATTCGCAGTGGACTTCTAGTCCGACTCAGGAGGCATGCACACCGTCCACCGCTTCTGAGTATATTACTCTCTAATGTTAAGTCCCTGGACAATAAAGTAGACAAACTCAGGGCGAGGATATCCTTCCAGAGAGACATCAGAGACTGTAACATACTCTGTTTCACGGAATCATGGCACTCTCTGGAAATACTGTCCTGTCCATACAGCCAGCTGGGAAGAAGAAAGGTGGAGGTGTGTGAGTGGCGTTGAATTCCCTCTCCATCCATTGTTCCCGCAATCGCCCATCAATGCGGATGGTCAAAGCGATGAGGGAGTCAAGATCCGTGGGCAACTCCCGAGCCGCAAGCTTGTCCTTAACCTCCTCCGTGACGCCGTGCAGGAACATGTGCTTCCGGGTTCCACGCACTCTCCTCTGCCATCGCACAGAAATCCACCGCATAGTCGACCACTGTGCGGGCATCCTAGATTAGCTTCCGGGCAGCTTCTCTCCCAGAGAGCGGGGCATCAAAAACCTTCTTCACCTTCCTCGGTACCGGACGGCAGGCAGGCTCAGGGTCAGGGACAGGCAAGGGTCAAAACTGGGAGGGCAAGAAAACAGAAACTAAAAAAAGCAGGAGGTGAGACACAAAATGCTGGTTGACTTGAACAAACTAGATGAACTGGCAACAGATCAACAGAGAACACAGGTATAAATACACAGGGGAAGATGGGCAAGGTGATTGTCTCCTCCTGGAGGGAGATCAGGGTGTGACACCCTCTGCTGATCCTCAACACAGCGGGCCCACAAGGGTGCGTGCTCAGCCCCCTCCTGTACTCCCTGTTTACCCATGACTGCGTGGCCAAGCACGCCTCCAACTCAATCATCACGCCTCCAACTCAATCAATCAGCCTACAGGGAGGAGGTGAGGGCCCTGGCGGAGTGGTGCCAGGAAAATAACCTCTCTCTCAACGTCAACAAAATTAAGGTGCTGATCATGGACTTCAGGAGACAGCACAGGGAGAACACCTCCATTCACATCGACGGGATTTCAGTGGAGAAGGTGAAAGCTTCCTCGGCGTACACTTCACTGACAATCTGAAATGGTCCACAGACAGTGTGGTGAAGAAGGCGCAACAGCGCCTCTTCAACCTCAGGGGGCTGAAGAAATTTGGCTTGGCCCCTGAGACCCACATAAACTTTTACAGATGCACCATTGAGAGCATCCTGTCGGGCTGTATTTAATCGTGGCCTGGGCTGATCTAGTGGTTATGGCCGCTGCCTTCAGCATGCACATACAGTATAGGCCTACCATGTCTGCATGGGTTTGATTCAGGCCCACGCCCTTCTGGCACAAATAACTCCTGATTGACTTGATTTAGTAAAACATTTTAATATGGACTATCCAGGGATATATTTCCCCAGATCTTGATAAGAAATGGCCATACCAGACACTTGTATTTGAAAGACAGTTGTATTTAATGGATAACAACATAGTTTAAATAGGAAACAAATAAAAACAATAGCAGTACGCTACAGTTTCCATTTAGACAAGTGCTGGGTAAATCGCCATTGTAAACGAGGAAATACTTTATTTCTATTGTACAGAATACTTGTCAAATAAATAAATCGCCCCGAGGCTGTTCGTTTTTACGATGATAATACCAACCAGAAGGAAAACACATCTTGAATGACTGGAGTGATAATGAGGTGAATAATAATGGTTGCAATTGAGATCAGCTGTGAGGGTGAATTTTTTCTTGCATTGATGGTTTAACGAGACATCAACTGGCGATAATCTAGTAACATCGATTGCTGCAATAGGACCGTTGTTATCTGATTATTTTCCAGTACGTTCCGTAGGCTACCCGTTAGCCTATCCATTGTCACATAGTGAAAGTTATGAAAAACGAGGATACTGTTTGAGTTTCTCTGGCTGAGTTGATTAGCTGAGTTGATTGACAGAATTAGGCCTTCTGTAGAACGATAAACTTTCCTCTAGAGTGGATGCTTGTCCGTGTTTAATAGTTAGGCTATGAATAATTAGTCAATATAGTTATGGTCTTTGGTGTGGATGGCCCTTACAGTAGCTGAAAATTCCATTGCTAAACTGTTATGCGTCGGCTACAGTGGCATAGGCCTACTGTAGTCTACTTTCAGTTTGATAAAGGCATTTGAAGTCATTCTTGTTGTGGACTGAAAGCCTACATTGTGTGGCTTTAACATTTCATTTCGTAAAGCTGGCAAAATGTTGATGCATTGGCGCCTATCCAAAGACGATTTCGTTGAGCTGAGACACTTTTCTTTGATGTGTAAATTATTAGACTATTTGTTTTACTTCCTGAAAACATTGAAACAAATGCAGTCAACTTGTGGGCCTAATGTAGGCTATAGCAGTGGTGTAGTGGAGGGTATATGCCGGTTTAGGCTACACCATATACCCACCATATACCCACTTATTTTTCAGTGGGCATTGCATATGCTCACTTCTTAATCCCCATGATGCGTATCATAGTAGTGTACTGTACGTATATGCCGTATCAATTAATAGGGCTGATGGAACAGATCAGAATGTTTCGCTTAAAATGTTGATAACGTATTATTTCTTCACATGTGCACATGGTGGTAGGCCTAACTGGGAATGTTCCATCATGGAATTTGCAGGGAAAAACTGTTCTAAAATGCACAACGCACATGTGAGCGGTGTCATGGACAGAGATGGAAATATCCGTAAACATTTTTAAATAGGGGAGATCTAAAGATGCAACAAGTATCATGGGATGCTAATGTGACTAGGATAATGCCTGCTAGACAACAAAATAAAGTTTAAATAAAACCAATAGAACAGGAGAAACCAAGTTCCTATGACTATAGGCTACTTTAAAGCAAGCTAAGAAATGCCTCATAGGTTTCAAACAATTAAGGAACAGGAAAAATATGTTGATGCTAATGGTAGGCCTAACCGTCTTCTGGTGGATAGATGGAAAGACTTTCCCCAAAACCTTCTCAATTAAATGTTAACTAGCCTGCTTACCTGACAGAATGATATCATAATTATTTTCATCAATCCAGTGTCCATTTGTTTTGCAAACTCCATCTCATGTGCTACAGAAACACTGCTAACCAAACAACAATGCTAGGTGCCTGCACTTGAATTGAAGGGTAACTACAATCAAATGTTTTCCCAGACCTCAAAAGTGGTTTCCTAACGTGGATTACGAATTTTTGTGAATTTAGAACATCCAATTTTAATGATTTTCTATAAAACAAAAGTGCGACTTTGAAAACCTGACTCAGTTGATCTGTTTCAATAGTAGGCCTACTATTAACCTACTTGCACAGTACAACTTGGGTAAGCCTGACTGTGAAAGGCCTGACTGTGACTGTGAACGGCCTATATGTGATTCATCATTTTAGGTCATTCAGAGGGTTATGTGTCATTGTTTCTCATTGAATTTTGAACACATGATGCTTTGGGATTTTGTTTTTGCAAAATTAGAGCATAACCACTTCTCCAGGCACCACTACACCTCTAGGCTATAGGTTATATAAATGATTTAACAATGACAGATCCGATGGTGAAACTCCTTCACTCATTCAGTGCATTAATCAAAAGTGAAACAGCACACTCGCAATGTATTCAAGGCTTAAGTCCTCTGAAGTTTTTAATTTCCACCTCAGATATCTCAGCACTGAGTTTGTTTTCTATTTATTTGTTTGTTTTCTCTTTCAATGGTGGAATCAGTTAGCATATATCAGTTAGCATAGCATCTATTGTTGCTTTATATATCAGTTAGCATAGCATCTATTGTTGCTTTATATATCAGTTAGCATAGCATTTATTGTTGCTTTATATATCAGTTAGCATAGCATCTATTGTTGCTTGGTAGGTCTGCGCATGTTCTATGAATCAATTTAGCCTACCTTGTATTATTTATAATCATGTTTTATGTTGGACGTGCGGTCACAATCAACATCTTATTTGTTCAATTATAATTTTTTTAAGGAGTGGGGCACCCACTCTTTTTTTGAAGAGATAGAACAGTGTTGGAAAGACAGGGAAGGTCAAAGGGCAGCGGACTGGATTCAAACTCTGGCAAATGTGTGCGAGGGTCCACGGATATAACTGCTGGAAAACACATATATGCCGTATCAATTAATAGGGCTGATGGAACAGATCAGAATGTTTCGCTTAAAATGTTGAGGCACCAGAGGCCAACAATAATTGATTCTGCCTATTGCTTGCATTGATTAAAAAAAATAAAAATAAAAAATTCCCAACAAAAACTAGATCTACCCCCTACAAATATGTCAATTTATTATAATCCACATAAGAATTCACACAAGACGCGCTGTAGCCTGCACGTAGCCTACATAGGCTACTTTAACTGGATGCCAGTGGACCTGCCGTCTAAAGTACAATGTAGGTACGTTACTGCATTGTATACAAACGCCCCCCTGGCGGCGAATCTAAATACTTCTTCAGATATTCAAATCCTCCTGCTGCAGGATTATTTTCCTCCTGCGACGAAACGGGTCAAATTAAGATCCGACATCTGTAGTTGTACCATTGCCAAATGTACAGATGTTATATTCCAGAGTGTATTAAACGTAAAAGGTCAGAGATGGTACATTTCTCCTCCATCTCCCAATCTTCCGGCCTCCCCACAGAAGGGTTAGCCACCCCCTGAGGCAGCACCACAGGGCACAGCCTGCCTGGGTACAAAAGCAGAATGGATTGGTTTGGTCTGTGCCTCTGGTGCTCAGGGATGTTTGAGCATCTGGCCACACTGGCTGTAGGGCGACTGTCTGTGAAGCAGCCAAGTCAAGCCAGTAGTCTGTAACCTAACCTAGCTGTCGCCTCATCACCATCATCACTCCTTATCACCATCACCATAATCATTGTGGTGGAAGGTATCCTCGAGGTTAGAGCATTGGGCCAGTAACCGAAAGGCCGCTGGTTGGAATACCTGGAGCTGACAAGGTGTTAAATCTGTTGCTGTGCCCTTGAGCAACGCACTTAACCCTAATTTCTCGAGGGGCACTGTACAATGGTGCCCCTGGTTGAGAACCCACTCTATGCGGGTGTCTCAGGGGGAGTTGGGATATGTAAGAAACACATTTTCATTACACACTTGTGTAACAGGACAATTATTAGCAGCCCCAAATAACAATAATAATCATCCTCCCCCACTGTCGCGCTAGCGCTGTGGTAACCATGGAAACGACCGGGCTCGTTGATGCCCTCGGGGAGGTGGTTCTTGACAGAATTCCTGGGCCTCCTCGCTCACTAAAGGTCGATTGCTGTTACCGGATTGTTGTTTATCTGCTTCTGTGTCCTCCGGCTGCCTGCCTGTCTGTCTCTGTATTTCACTCTCTTTCCCTCTATTTGTCTCTCTCTCTTCTTCCTCTCTCTCACTTCATATCTTTTCCTCACAGTATTAGCCTCAATCCTTTACTCCTAGGATGAAGTCCCATAAGTCAATGAACACTGAATATAGTGATTGTAGCATGAAGTATTGAACACTGAATATAGTGATTGTAGCATGAGGTATTGAACACTGAACATAGTGGTTGTAGCATGAGGTATTGAACACTGAACATAGTGGTTGTAGCATGAGGTATTGAACACTGAACATAGTGGTTGTAGCATGAGGTATTGAACACTGAACATAGTGGTTGTAGCATGAGGTATTGAACACTGAACATAGTGGTTGTAGCATGAGGTATTGAACACTGAACATAGTGGTTGTAGCATAAGGTATTGAACACTGAACATAGCGGTTGTAGCATCATGTATTGAACCGAAAATAACCTAAAACTGTTTCTTTACACTCAGTGAATCATGGGCTGACTCCAGCTCAGCGGCTGCCAGCTGTGGCTTGTGATTAAACATCCATTTGTCAATTAATTTGTCAATCAAACTGTGAAGGGAAAGGATTGGGTTCACTCATTCAGAACACAACCGCATTGAACTCCAGAGATATTCTTTAGCTGGCCTGCTGAACACCAGAGATCTTATTTAGCTGGCCTGCTGAACATCAGAGATCTTCTTTAGCTGGCCTGCTGAACATCAGAGATCTTCTTTAGCTGGCCTGCTGAACACCAGATATCTTATTTAGCTATCCTGCTGAACACCAGAGATCTTATTTAGCTGGCCTGCTGAACTCCAGAGATCTTATTTAGCTGGCCTGCTGAACATCAGAGATCTTCTTTAGCTGGCCTGCTGAACATCAGAGATCTTCTTTAGCTGGCCTGCTGAACACCAGATATCTTATTTAGCTATCCTGCTGAACACCAGAGATCTTATTTAGCTGGCCTGCTGAACTCCAGAGATCTTATTTAGCTGGCCTGCTGAACACCAGAGATGTTATTTAGCTGGCCTGCTGAACACCAGAGATCTTCTTTAGCTGACCTGCTGAACATCAGAGATCTTATTTAGCTGGCCTGCTGAACACCAGAGATGTTATTTAGCTGGCCTGCTGAACACCAGAGATCTTATTTAGCTAGCCTGCTGAACATCAGAGACCTTCTTTAGCTGGCCTGCTGAACATCAGAGACCTTCTTTAGCTGGCCTGCTGAACACCAGAGACCATATTTAGCTGGCCTGCTGAACATCAGAGATCTTATTTAGCTGGCCTGCTGAACTCCAGAGATCTTCTTTAGCTGACCTGCTGAACACCAGAGATCTTCTTTAGCTGGCCTGCTGAACTCCAGAGATCTTCTTTAGCTGACCTGCTGAACACCAGAGATCTTCTTTAGAAGGCCTGCTGAACTCCAGAGACCTTCTTTAGCTGGCCTGCTGAACACCAGAGATCTTATTTAGCTGGCCTGCTGAACACCAGAGACCTTCTTTAGCTGGCCTGCTGAACACCAGAGATCTTATTTAGCTGGCCTGCTGAACACCAGAGATGTTATTTAGCTGGCCTGCTGAACACCAGAGATCTTATTTAGCTAGCCTGCTGAACATCAGAGACCTTCTTTAGCTGGCCTGCTGAACATCAGATACCTTCTTTAGCTGGCCTGCTGAACACCAGAGACCATATTTAGCTGGCCTGCTGAACACCAGAGATCTTATTTAGCTAGCCTGCTGAACACCAGACACCTTCTTTAGCTGGCCTGCTGAACACCAGATATCTTATCTAGCTGGCCTGCTGAACACCAGAGATCTTATTTAGCTAGCCTGCTGAACACCAGACACCTTCTTTAGCTAGCCTGCTGAACACCAGAGGTCTTATTTAGCTAGCCTGCTGAACACCAGAGATCTTATTTAGCTGGCCTGCTGAACACCAGAGATGTTATTTAGCTGGCCTGCTGAACACCAGAGATCTTATTTAGCTAGCCTGCTGAACATCAGAGACCTTCTTTAGCTGGCCTGCTGAACATCAGATACCTTCTTTAGCTGGCCTGCTGAACACCAGAGACCATATTTAGCTGGCCTGCTGAACACCAGAGATCTTATTTAGCTAGCCTGCTGAACACCAGACACCTTCTTTAGCTGGCCTGCTGAACACCAGATATCTTATTTAGCTGGCCTGCTGAACACCAGAGATCTTATTTAGCTAGCCTGCTGAACACCAGACACCTTCTTTAGCTAGCCTGCTGAACACCAGAGGTCTTATTTAGCTAGCCTGCTGAACACCAGAGACCTTCTTTAGCTGGCCTGCTGAACACCAGAGATCTTATTTAGCTGGTCTGCTGAACACCAGAGATCTTCTTTAGCTGGCCTGCTGAACACCAGAGACCTTCTTTAGCTGGCCTGCTGAACACCAGAGATCTTCTTTAGCTGGCCTGCTGAACACCAGAGACCTTCTTTAGCTGGCCTGCTGAACACCAGAGATCTTCTTTAGCTGGCCTGCTGAACACCAGAGATCTTCTTTAGCTGGCCTGCTGAACTCAGAGATTCTTTGCTGTGCGCAGGCTGTCTTATTGTTGCAAAATTCCGGTAACTTTTCCAAAAATTCCCAGGTTTTCCAGAAATCCCAGTTAGAAGATTCCCATAATCAGAGGGGAATAAAGTAGGTTTTTGGAAAAGCAGGGAATTTTGGGAAAGTTACCAGAACTTTTCAAGCCTAAGTTACACCATAGATATAGGACTGATGTATTGTCTACTGTATGTCTGACACTTACTGGGCTCCTGTTCTATAGGTTCTAGAATAGATTACAGGTTCCAAGTTCTGGGTTCTTGGCTCTTGGCTCCGGGGTAATTTTTTTTATTTTATTTTTATTTCACCTTTATTTAACCAGGTAGGCTAGTTGAGAACAAGTTCTCATTTGCAACTGCGACCTGGCCAAGATAAAGCATAGCAGTGTGAACAGACAACACAGAGTTACACATGGAGTAAACAATAAACAAGTCAATAACATGGTAGAAAAAAAAAAAAAAAAAGAGTATCTATATACAATGTGTGCAAAAGGCATGAGGTAGGCAATAAATCGAATAATTACAATTTAGCAGATTAACACTGGAGTGATAAATCATCAGATGATCATGTGCAAGAAGAGATACTGGTGTGCAAAAGAGCAGAAAAGTAAATAAATAAAAGCAGTATGGGGGGTGAGGTAGGTAAATTGGGTGGGTAGTTTACAGATGGACTATGTACAGCTGCAGCGATCGGTTAGCTGCTCGGATAGCAGATTTTTAAAGTTGTTGAGGGAGATAAAAGTCTCCAACTTCAGAGATTTTTGCAATTCGTTCCAGTCGCAGGCAGCAGAGAACTGGAAGGAAAGGCGTCCAAATGAGGTTTTGGCTTTAGGGATGATCAGTGAGATACACCTGCTGGAGCGCGTGTTGCGGGTGGGTGTAGCCATCGTGACCAGTGAACTGAGATAAGGCGGCACTTTACCTAGCATAGCCTTGTAGATGACCTGGAGCCAGTGGGTCTGACGACGAACATGTAGCGAGGGCCAGCCGACTAGGGCATACAGGTCGCAGTGGTGGGTCGTATAAGGTGCTTTAGTAACAAAACGAATGGCACTGTGATAAACTGCATCCAGTTTGCTGAGTAGAGTATTGGAAGCTATTTTGTAGATGACATCGCCGAAGTCGAGGATCGGTAGGATAGTCAGTTTTACTAGGGTAAGTTTGGCGGCGTGAGTGAAGGAGGCTTTGTTGCGGAATAGAAAGCCGATTCTTGCTTTGATTTTGGATTGGAGATGTTTGATATGAGTCTGGAAGGAGAGTTTGCAGTCTAGCCAGACACCTAGGTACTTATAGATGTCCACATATTCTAGGTCGGAACCGTCCAGGGTGGTGATGCTAGTCGGGCGTGCGGGTGCAGGCAGCGAACGGTTGAAAAGCATGCATTTGGTTTTACTAGCGTTTAAGAGCAGTTGGAGGCCACGGAAGGAGTGTTGTATGGCATTGAAGCTCGTTTGGAGGTTAGATAGTACAGTGTCCAAGGAAGGGCCGGAAGTATATAGAATGGTGTCGTCTGCGTAGAGGTGGATCAGGGAATCGCCCGCAGCAAGAGCAACATCATTGATGTATACAGAGAAAAGAGTCGGCCCGAGAATTGAACCCTGTGGTACCCCCATAGAGACTGCCAGAGGACCGGACAACATGCCCTCCGATTTGACACACTGAACTCTGTCTGCAAAGTAGTTGGTGAACCAGGCAAGGCAGTCATTAGAAAAACCGAGGCTACTGAGTCTGCCGATAAGAATATGGTGATTGACAGAGTCGAAAGCCTTGGCCAGGTCGATGAAGACGGCTGCACAGTAATGTCTTTTATCGATGGCGGTTATGATATCGTTTAGTACCTTGAGCGTGGCTGAGGTGCACCCATGACCGGCTCGGAAACCGGATTGCACAGCGGAGAAGGTACGGTGGGATTCGAGATGGTCAGTGATCTGTTTGTTGACTTGGCTTTCGAAGACCTTAGATAGGCAGGGCAGGATGGATATAGGGATATAATGGCCACTGGACTCCGGGCTCTGGCCCCAGTGAGTAATGTATGTGGCTGGAGAGGAAAAGTGTGTGCTCTCTCTCCTTAGCAGGGATATTTATGCTATCTCCTTGGTCAGAACACAAATCCTGCTCCCTCTCTTGGCAGGGATGGGCTGAAGGGGCGGTGCTGAGTAGATATGACAAGCATAATGGTACCCAGCCCTGGCAGGGCGGTGTGGAGGAGCCATTGACATGCATAATGGTATACAGCCGTCACAGACCACTGATGGATAACCAATCCCTATGAGGCTCCATGATGACGCAACAGAATGGGTTTCCTTCCCTCCCGACAGTGAAGAGGGAGCAGAGAAAATGGAGAGAGAGGAGGAAGAGAGAGGGGCGAGGAAGCAAAGAGAGAAAGAGAGAGAGGGGAAAGAGAATGGGCGGAGAGAAAGAGAGAGGGGCGAGGAAGCAAAGAGAGAAAGGGGAAAGAGAATGGGCGGAGAGAAAGAGAGAGCGATAATGCAGATGGGAGGGTGGGAGGTGGCAGGGTGCCGAGAGAGAAAGAAAGAAAGAGTGGGGTAGAGAGAAAGAACAATTACATTGTGACAGCTATAGGCTACTTAGTCACAAGTGCTTAATCACAGAATATGAGTAGGTTTTGCAACAACAGCTGGTGATTCTCGATACATAGCATCAAAGAGAGTCTAAGCAACAGTTAGGACTTAAATACCGTCACACTTCAGCCTGAATTACCATAAATAACAAACATTATACATCAGGAGTTTCACAAGTTCCTGAAAACAACTTCCCAGCAAACAATATATGGTTACCTAATGTATGAACGTTCACTGTTTGCTAGGAACCAGTGAGAACGCAGTCTGTATACTGACAGGGAACCCTTCTCAACTAGCACATAACATTTTAAGAACCATATGTTTCTTGGCGCTTGGTGAGAGCGTGGTTGTCCTATGGTTATTTTGCCTACAACCTTCCCATAAACTCTTTGGGAATGGTACAGGATAGATAGTTGCTAATCACACGTTATAGGTCAGACAGCACTGGCCCGATTTTGACAAAACTTGGCAGAATGATTTTGTCTTGCCATAGAGAACCAGTTACTAAATGAAATTGATTGGCCCAAGGCGAGACCTATAGTAACATAGTCACACGCAATAGTCTCACGCGATATCTCAATTGGCCCAAGGGGGGGTGTTGCGTCATTTATGGGGGACGACATGTTTACTGTTGCATTGTATTAATTTTGGATAATGTTTTAGGAACGTTCTCCAACTGGTTTGACATTGGGAATGCTCTCTAATTGTTCCAAGAATGTTATGAAACAACGTTCTTTTGTGGGAATTTCAGTAGTCCAGCATAACGTTTCCTACAGGTTTCCTTACGGTTCTATTCTCAAATTGTTTCGAGAACATTTAGAAAACTTTTTATAAAAAACATAATACCTATTTAAAAACATATACATTTCTTTTTAAACATCAGCAAAACTCTCAATATCCTCTATCTTGTTAAGTGTGTTTAGGTGTGTTGGCTGTGCCCACTAATTGGCCACACCTGATCTTAATTCGTTTTTTTTCTCGTTTGAAATCCGGTCTATTTGAATAGACAAAAATGAACACCTTCGCATGGGAAAAAATATATATAGTATGCTAGCTCCGTCCTGGTGGTGTTGTGGACTAATGCCATGAGTAAAGAACAGACGATTATAGGTTTGAATCTCAGTGATTCCATGTCACAACAACAACTACAATGTGTTTGCATGATCAGGGCTAAGATAATTAATCTCCATGTGTTCTATCTATGCTTGGAGTTAAGCCAAAATAAGATAGCAATGTCATTGAAACATTCAGTGTAAGTTTTCAGGAAGTTATTTAAAAAAACTCAAAATAACCTAGAACTTCCATTCTCAGAACGTTAATAAAACCTCCCAGAAACGTTTTCAGAACCTCCCTGCAATCTACTAAATATACATTCCCAGTACAGGCGCAGTTTTCACTTCTGTTCTGTTTTACCGGTCACGAAACGTATGCTTCATTCCCACAACCAATGTGAAACCAAAAACATATGTTCCCACAACTTCCAAGAAACCAAATGTGCTAGCTAGGCTGATATCATGCTATGTCTTCCTCCCAAATGTAACCACATCCCCTATAAAGGTAGTGCACTATAAAGGGAAAAGGGTGTCATTTGGGACACACATTATAATCCTTTTAGTTAATTGTTAGCATACTGCTATAATGAGTCTAGCCCTTGACGAGAGATCTTTGAAATGGATATAAATCGTCAATTGATCGCCTGTCATAGATTAGTCAGGTATCATTAACGCTGTGCTGTGATTGGAGAGGTGACATTTTCCTCCAATGCCCTTCTGTCGTTATCAGGAAAAACAAATGTGACAGACCATAAATATCAACCATTGACTCCACTGAATCATCTGTGCTCATGTATTGATGGCTTGTCATCCCTGTATTTATCTATGCCTCTCCACAGACCCGACACTGTGGGTAAAATGGATCATCAGTATCTGAATAACATTTAGCTTTTCCTTATCTCTGTCTCCCTCTCTCACTTTCTATCTCTCTCTCTCTCTTATCTCTCTCTCTCGCTTTCTCTCTCTCTCTCCTTCTCACTCTCTCTCTCTCTCTCTCTCTCTCTCTCTCTCTCTCTCTCTCTCTCTCTCTCTCTCTTATCTCTCTCTCTTTTATCCCTCTCTCTCTTTTATTTATCTCTCTCTCTCTTTCTCTCTTATCTATCTCTCTTCCTCTCTCTCTTTTATCTCTCTTTCTCTTGTATCTCTCTCTTTCTCGCTCTCTCTCTCTCTTTTATCTCGCTTTCTCTCTCTTTTATCTCTCTCTCCTTTGTCTCTCTCTCTCTTTTATCTCTTTCTCTCTCTGTGTCTTATGCTAGTCCTCCAGATGCAATCTGTCCCATTCAAATTCCAATCAGCGTCTCATCTTTAAGCAGACACTGTCAGAATATGCAGCTCACTAAAAGGAGATAAAACAATGGTATATCACCGTTTCTTTCTATCTCTCTTCATCTATGTGTATCCTCTCTGTCCCTCCCCCATACCTCGAACTCCCACGTAGGCATCTGGAAATGAGAATGTGTTGTTGTTGTTGTTGACCTCAGCTGCCTCTTCGTCACTAGAGCCATTAGAAGCTAGGTTCATTCAGTTGTTCTGCCTTACACAGATTTTAAGTACTTTGCTTTCTGACAGATGTATTTAAAAAAAGGCCTGCAGTGCAGTGCATGTAAACACTCCCTCTCTCTGTTTACATCCTCAAATCCTCTTTCACACTCTCTCTTCTTCTGTTCAATCCGGTGTACATTCTTTATCTGGGGTCAGAAGATTTGGAAGAAACTACACTGAACAAAAATATAAACACAACATGTAATGTGTTGTTCCCATATTTCATGAGCTGAAATAAAAGATACCAGAAATGTTCCATACGCACAAAAAGCGGATTTCTTTGCACAAATTTGTTTCATCCCTGTTACTGAGCATTTCTCCTTTGCCAAGATAATTTCTCTACCATAAGCCGCCTCCAACATATTTTTAGAGAATTTGGCAATACGTCCAACCGGCCTCACAACAACAGACCACGAGTATGGTGTTGTTGAACATTGTGAACAGAGTGCCCCATGGTGTCGGTGAGGTTATGGTATGGGCATGCATAAACTACGGACAATGAACGCAATTGCATTTTATCTATGGCAATTTGAATGAACAGACATACTGTGACGAGATCCTGAGGCCCATTGTTGTACTATTCCTCCGTCGCCATCACATCATGTTTCAGCATGATAATACACGGCCCCATGTCACAAGGATATGTACACAATTCTGCATACTCACCAGACAGAACACCCATTGAGCATGTTTGGGATGCTCTGGAACGACGTGTACGACAGCGTGTTCCAGTTCCCACCAATATCAAGCAACTTCGCACAGCCATTGAAGAGGAGTGGGACAATATCCACAGGTCACAATCAACAGCCTGACCTACTCTATGCAAAGGAGATGTGTCGCGCTGCATGAGGCAATTGGTGGACACACCAGATACTGACTGGTTTTCTGATCCATGCCCCTACCTTTTCTGTATCTGTGACCAACATTTGAATCTAGAATTGGCTTCCTATTTCGCAAACAAAGCCTCCTTAACTCATGCTGCCAACATACCCTCGTAAAACTGACTATCCTACCGATCCTTGACTTCGGCGATGTCATTTATAAAATAGCCTCCAACACTTTACTCAGCAAATCGGATGCAGTCTATCACAGTGCCATCCGTTTTGTCACCAAAGCCCCATATACTACCCACCACTGCGACCTGTACGCTCTCGTTGACTGTATATAGATGTTTTCCTACTGTGTTATTGACTGTATGTTTGTTTATTCCATGTGTAACTCTGTGTTGTTGTTTGTGTCGCACTGCTTTGCTTTAACTTGGCCAGTTCGCAGTTGTAAATGAGAACTTGCTCTCAACTGGCCTACCTGGTTAAATAAAGGTGAAATATATATATATTTTTTAAATATCTAGTATCCCCAGTCATGTGAAATCCATAGGCCTAATGAATTTATTTAAATTGACTGATTTCCTTATGTGAACTCTACCTCAGTAAAATCTTTGAAATTGTTGCATGTTGTGTTTATATTTTTGTTCGGTGTAGAACACGATCTATTGAGTGTGTTGGAGATGTGGAGACAGGTCGCATCTCAAATGGTACCCTATCGCTATGTAGTGAACTACTTTTGACTAGAGTCCTAGGGGAATAGGGTGCCATTTGGGACTCAATGGAGTGATGTAGTGAACTACTTTTGACTAGAGTCCTAGGGGAATAGGGTGCCATTTGGGACTCAGATGGAGTGATGTAGGGAACTACTTTTGACTAGAGTCCTAGGGTAATAGGGTGCCATTTGGGACCCAGATGGAGTGATGTAGTGAACTACTTTTGACTACAGTCCTAGGGGAATAGGGTGCCATTTGGGACTCAGATGGAGTGATGTAGTGAACTACTTTTGACTACAGCCCTAGGGTAATAGGGTGCCATTTGGGACTCAATGGAGTGATGTAGTGAACTACTTTTGACTAGAGTCCTAGGGGAATAGGGTGCCATTTGGGACCCAGATGGAGAGTGTGTTCTGTATATCGTATCTTTCAACTTCAAAATAGTAATTTTCGCCCTTGTGTAGAAGCCATGCTGTTTTGTGGCTGGACCACAAATGTAGCTTGCTTGAAAGAAACTGGATGGTGGTTTCATAACAACAAATAGCCTATACCCCTCAAACTCAACTCTGGACCTCAAAGCCAGTTCCACTGTTTTTTTTCATTGTTCCCCTCTAGTTATTCACTGATTTAGACCTGGGACACCAGGTGAATGATTCCCCTCTAATCAGGGACTGATTTAGACCTGGGACACCAGGTGGATGATTCCCCTCTAATCAGGGACTGATTTAGACCTGAGACACCAGGTGGATGATTCCCCTCTAATCAGGGACTGATTTAGACCTGGGACACAAGGTGGATAATTCCCCTCTAATCAGGGAATGATTTAGACCTGGGACACCAGGTGGATGATTCCCCTCTAATCAGGGACTGATTTAGACCTGGGACACAAGGTGGATAATTCCCCTCTAATCAGGGACTGATTTAGACCTGGGACACCAGGTGGATGATTCCCCTCTATTCAGGGACTGATTTAGACCTGGGACACCAGGTGGATGCAATAAATGATCAGGTAGAACAGAAAACCAGCAGGCTCTGGACCTCATAGGGTAAGAGTTGAATACACCTGGTCCATACCGGACCTCGTAGGGTAAGAGTTGAATACGCCTGGTCTTTTCCAGACCTCGTAGGGTAAGAATTGAATACACCTGGTCTTTTCCAGACCTCATAGGGTAAGAGTTGAATACCCCTGGCTTATTCCGGACCTCATAGGGAAAGAGTTGAATACCCCTGGCTTATTCCAGACCTCATAGGGTAAGAGTTGAATACACCTGGTCTATATCAGACCTCATACGGTAAGAGTTGAATACTCCTGGCTTATTCCAGACCTCATACGGTAAGAGTTGAATACCTCTGGCTTATTCCAGACCTCATAGGGTAAGATTTGAATACCTCTGGCTTATTCCAGACCTCATAGGGTAAGAGTTGAATACCTCTGGCTTATTCCAGACCTCATAGGGTAAGATTTGAATACCCCTGGTTTATTCCAGACCTCATAGGGTAAGAGTTGAATACACCTGGTTTATTCCAGACCTCATAGGGTAAGAGTTGAATACACCTGGCCTATACCAGACCTCGTAGGGTAAGAGTTGAATACCCCTGGTTTATTCCAGACCTCGTAGGGTAAGAGTTGAATACCCCTGGCCTATAGCAATTGAGTTTTTTACTCTTATAGGCTTTAAGTCTTATAGGCTTTAATCTTATAGGCTCTGTTGGAATTTGCTTCAGTCATGTGATTGTTCCCGTCAATCTCTAATGTTATTCCCTCCTTCTCCTCCTTCCACTCCATCACATATATAATGCCCTACCCGCTCCATCCCTCCTCCCTTCACCCCCCCCCCCCCCACCCCCTCTCTATTTCCCTACTCCCCCTCTCTGTCCATCCTCCACCTCTCTCAGGTGAATGATTGAGAATCAGACCGATCTCCTTTCTGTGAGACCCCGCCCCATGCTCCTCCCTCCTCTCAGGGGATGGCCAAGGTCCAGGATGGACACACAAACACATGTGACAGGTACACTACACTTCCTCCCTACGTAGGGTCACAACACATTTCTACATACTCTGAGTCTGTGTGTGTGTGTGTGTGTGTGTGTGTGTGTGTGTGTGTGTGTGTGTGTGTGTGTGTGTGTGTGTGTGTGTGTGTGTGTGTGTGTGTGTGTGTGTGTGTGTGTGTGTGTGTGTGTGTGTGTGTGTGTGTGTGTGTGTGTGTGTGTGTGTGTGTGTGTGTGTGTGTGTGTTCCCGGTGCAGCCCTGCGATGTTAGAAGAGAGCCAGGATGGTATGGACAGTGGTAGCCTGACTCCTGGCCCAGCTTCAGCTCGACAGGTCTGCATTCAGCGCCACCCCAGCCAAGGCTTCGGATTCATAGCAGGCAGCCAGAGACCAGTCATTGTACGCTCCGTCTCTGCAGGTAGGTAGGGGTGTGTGTGTGAGAGAGAGAGCGATAGAGCAAGAGATAGAGAGAGAGAGATGATATATGAGTGTTGTCAGTTTGATGTCTTTGTCTGTGTGTCCATTACTCATAGACTAAGCGTTCCTCTGCCTGTGTGTGTGTGTGTGTGTGTGTGTGCTGTCCCAGACGGCCCGTCCATCGGCAAACTTCTTCCTGGAGACCAGATCCTGGCCATCAATGAGGAGGTGGTGAGCGAGGCTTCCCGGGAGAGAGTCATAGACCTTGTAAGGTAACATCCTTTATATCACCACAGGGGAGGGGGGAGGGAGGCGGTGGGTTTGGTTAGGAAGGTAAGGGGTGGGGGGGAGATAAGGATTGAGTCCAATGCAATGTGTCTCTAGATTGTTATTCGTCTATAGCCTACACTTTATGTGAGTCTAGGACAGGACAAAGCTTTGGTGGGAATGTTTTTCTGAGTTCATTCAATGTGTGAACTCACACAACACATAAGAGCAGAATATTTGCAGTAAATGCAGCAGCAGCAGTACAGCGGGGATCGTTCTGTGTGTTTGAAGGATAAATTCATGGAGAAATAGTCTGTCTCTAAGCCTCATGTGTTCCATGGAAACATAATGAGACAGATGAGTCATTGAGAACACAGAGAACAGAGAGGAGGTCTAGCAGATAAGAACAGGACAGTTTCTTCCAATGCCACAGCCCTGGTGTTACCTAACCCACTCCACACTCCTCTCCTCTTTTCTGTCCTCTCTATAGATGCTGCAAAGACTCCATAGTTCTCACTGTGCTGCAGCCTCACCAGGTAACAATACACAGCTCTCGCTCACCGTTTCTCTCTCACGCCTTTTCTCCTTGAAGTTCTCAAACTCTATCTGTATCTCTGTATCCCTCCATGTCTCCCTCTCACACACGAAGCAACCACACATACAGATCTCTCCCTCATTCTCTCTCTCCCTCATTCTCTCTCTCCCTCATTCTCTCTCTCTCTCTCATTCTCTCTCTCCCTCATTTTCTCTCTCTCCCCCACATTATCTCTATCTCCCTCATTCTCTCTCCCTCATTTTCTGTCTCTCTCCCACATTATCTCTCTCCCTCATTTTCTCTCTCTCTCCCACATTATCTCTCTCCCACATTATATCTCTCCCTCATTCTCTCTCCCTCATTCTCTCTCTCTCATTCTCTCTCTTTCCTCTCTCTCCATCATTCTCTCTCTCATTCTCTCTCTTTCCTCTCTCTCCATCATTCTATCTCTCTCATTCTCTCTCTCCCACATTATCTCTCTCTCATTCTCTCTCTTTCCTCTCTCTCATCATTATCTCTCTCTCCCTCATTCTCTCTCTCTCTCCCTCATTCTCTCTCTCCCACATTATCTCTCTCTCATTCTCTCTCTATCTCTCTCTCCATCATTCTATCTCTCTCTCATTCTATCACTCCCTCATTATCTCACCATCATTCTCTCTCTCTCATTCTCTCTCTCATTCTCGCTCTCTCGTTCTCGCTCTCCCTCATTATATCTCTCTCTCTCTCTCTCTCACTATTTTTACTGTGTGTCGTGATTGTCAGTAAGTACTCTTCACACACACTAAATACAAATGGTTCTATATAGTACCAAATAAGGGTTATTTGGCTGAACCTTTTTGGTGCTATATGGGACTTTTTTAAGGTTCTAAATGGAACCTGTATGGTGCTATAAAGAACCCATCAAAAAGGTTATACTGTATATAGCACCAAAAACCCTTAAATAAAAAACTTTTTTTATGGTTCTTTATAGAACCTTTACGGAGAACGGAGCTACACTGAGTGTACAAAACATTAAGAACACCTTAATATTGAGATACACCCCCTTTTGCCCTCAGAACAGCCTCAATTCGTCAGGGCATGGACTCTACAAAGTGTTGAAAGGGTTCCACAGGGATGCTGGCCAATGCTGACCCCAATGGTTCCCACAGTTGTCTTGAAAAACCCAGCTGCTTTACAGTTCTTGACACACTCAAACCGGTGCGCCTGGCATCTCCTACCATACCCTGTTCAAAGGCCCTTAAATATTTTGTCTTGCCCATTCACCCTCTAAATGGCACACACACAATCCATGTCTCAATTGTCTCAAGGCTTAAAAAAGAATTTTTCCAACCTGTCTCCTCTCCTTCATCTACAATGATTGAAGTGTATTTAACAAGTGACATCAATAAGGGATCATAGCTTTCAACTGGTCAGTCTGTGGCTATGTCATGGAAAGAGCCATACATATCATATCTGATTTAATCACTATATTATATTGTTAAAGTTCCGTAGGTTTTATTGTTGTGTTTATCGACAAGTTGAACAGCTGGGGTTCCCTGAAGAGAGACTTGACTTAGTGAACCGTTCGCAATTGACACAAGGCCATACGTGAGTCTTTCACAAGACACCATCTCTGGCCATAGTCCTACATAACATGTAATAGTGTAAAACAACAGATTTGATCAAATGGAATGACACACTCTCACTCACAGTTGCACAAAAAGAGCTGTGAACAAACAACGCCCCAAAATATTCTAATGAGCCGCCTCCCGTACATTCAGTGGTGGAAAAGTAACCAAAAGTCATAATTGAGTAAAAGTAAAGATACCTCAATAGAACATGACTCAAGTCAAAGTGAAAGTCACCCAGTATATATATATACTTAAGTATCAAAACTGAATGTAATTGCTAGAACATACTTAAGTATCAAAAGTAAAAGTATAAATCATTTTACATTCCTTATATTATCCAACCAGCACAAGTATTATTCTTATTATCATTTACAGATAGCCAGGGGCACAATCCAACACTCAGACATCATTTACAGATAGCCAGGGGCACACTCCAACACTCTGACATCATTTACAGATAGCCAGGGGCACACTCCAACACTCTGACATCATTTACAGATAGCCAGGGGAACACTCCAACACTCTGACATAATTTACAGATAGCCAGGGGCACACTCCAACACTCAGACATCATTTACAGATAGCCAGGGGCACACTCCAACACTCAGACATCATTTACAGATAGCCAGGGGCACACTCCAACACTCTGACATCATTTACAGATAGCCAGGGGCACACTCCAACACTCTGACATCATTTACAGATAGCCAGGGGCACACTCCAACACTCTGACATCATTTACAGATAGCCAGGGGAGCACTCCAACACTCTGACATCATTTACAGATAGCCAGGGGCACACTCCAACACTCTGACATCATTTACAGATAGCCAGGGGAACACTCCAACACTCTGACATAATTTACAGATAGCTAGGGAAACACTCCAACACTCTGACATCATTTACAGATAGCCAGGGGAACACTCCAACACTCTGACATAATTTACAGATAGCCAGGGGCACACTCCAACACTCTGACATCATTTACAGATAGCCAGGGGCACACTCCAACACTCAGACATCATTTACAGATAGCCAGGGGAACACTCCAACACTCAGACATCATTTACAGATAGCCAGGGGCACACTCCAACACTCAGACAATATTTACAGATAGCCAGGGGCACACTCCAACACTCTGACATCATCTACAGATAGCCAGGGGAACACTCCAACACTCAGACATCATTTACAGATAGCCAGGGGAACACTCCAACACTCTGACATCATTTACAGATAGCCAGGGGCACACTCCAACACTCAGACATCATTTACAGATAGCCAGGAGAACACTCCAACACTCTGACATCATTTACAGATAGCCAGGGGCACACTCCAACACTCTGACATAATTTACAGATAGCCAGGGGCACACTCCAACACTCTGACATAATTTACAGATAGCCAGGGGCACACTCCAACACTCTGACATAATTTACAGATAGCCAGGGGCACACTCCAACACTCTGACATAATTTACAGATAGCTAGGGGCACACTCCAACACTCTGACATCATTTACAGATAGCCAGGGGAACACTCCAACACTCTGACATATTTTACAGATAGCTAGGGGCACACTCCAACACTCTGACATCATTTACAGATAGCCAGGGGCACACTCCAACACTCAGACATCATTTACAGATAGCTAGGGGCACACTCCAACACTCTGACATCATTTACAGATAGCCAGGGGAACACTCCAACACTCTGACATCATTTACAGATAGCCAGGGGCACACTCCAACACTCTGACATCATTTACAGATAGCCAGGGGCACACTCCAACACTCAGACATAATTTACAGATAGCCAGGGGCACACTCCAACACTCAGACATAATTTACAGATAGCTAGGGGCACACTCCAACACTCAGACATAATTTACAGATAGCCAGGGACACACTCCAACACTCAGACATCATTTACAGATAGCCAGGGGCACACTCCAACACTCAGACATAATTTACAGATAGCCAGGGGCACACTCCAACACTCTGACATAATTTACAGATAGCCAGGGGCACACTCCAACACTCTGACATCATTTACAGATAGCCAGGGGCACACTCCAACACTCTGACATAATTTACAGATAGCCATGGGCACACTCCAACACTCTGACATAATTTACAGATAGCCAGGGGCACACTCCAACACTCAGACATCATTTACAGATAGCCAGGGGCACACTCCAACACTCTGACATAATTTACAGATAGCTAGGGGCACACTCCAACACTCTGACATCATTTACAGATAGCCAGGGGCACACTCCAACACTCAGACATCATTTACAGATAGCTATGGGCACACTCCAACACTCAGACATCATTTACAGATAGCTAGGGGCACACTCCAACACTCAGACATAATTTACAGATAGCCAGGGGCACACTCCAACACTCAGACATCATTTACAGATAGCCAGGGGCACACTCCAACACTCAGACATCATTTACAGATAGCCAGGGGCACACTCCAACACTCTGACATCATTTACAGATAGCCAGGGGCACACTCCAACACTCTGACATCATTTACAGATAGCCAGGGGCACACTCCAACACTCTGACATAATTTACAGATAGCCAGGGGCACACTCCAACACTCAGACATAATTTACAGATAGCTAGGGGCACACTCCAACCCTCTGACATCATTTACAGATAGCTAGGGGCACATTCCAACCCTCTGACATCATTTACAGATAGCCAGGGGTTAGAGGAGGCAGGTAGCCTAATGGTTAGAGGAGGCAGGTAGCCTAATGGTTAGAGGAGGCAGGTAGCCTAGTGGTTAGAGGAGGCAGGTAGCTTAGTGGTTAGAGGAGGCAGGTAGCCTAGTGGTTAGAGGAGGCAGGTAGCCTAGTGGTTAGAGCGTTGGGCCAGTAATCGAAAGGTTGCTAGATTGAATCCCCAAGCTGACAAAAATCTGTTGTTCTGAACAAGTTAATTAACCCACTGTTCCTAGGCTGTCATTGTAAATAAGAATTTGTTCTTAACTGACTTGCCTAGTTAAATAAAGGTTAAATTATGCACAAACACGTAGTAGTCTTTTTGTTGCCTTTGTAATTACAGACTCATGTTCAGCCAGGCATGTAATTAAACTTTCATGAAAAACGTCCCAATTATTTAACCATCTAACTAAATCAAGTTTTTGCCAAACATAACAAGATGGTTTCAAAGCATAAAATTAAATAAAAACTTTTGTAATTTGCTTAATTCGAATTGTTAACGCCATTAATAAACCCTAAATGTCTTTGTCTTTCCTCTCTTCTAGTCACCTAAGTCAGCCTTTATAAGTGCAGCTAAGAAGGCCCATCTGAGAACCAACCCGCCCAAAGTGCGCTTTTCAGAACAAGTGTCCTTCAGTGACCCAGACTCAGTAAGTACCACTCCACTGGTGATCCTTCAGTGACCCAGACTCAGTAAGTACCACTCCGCTGGTGATCCTTCAGTGACCCAGACTCAGTAAGTACCACTCCGCTGGTGATCCTTCAGTGACCCAGACTCAGTAAGTACCACTCCGCTGGTGATCCTTCAGTGACCCAGACTCAGTAAGTACCACTCCGCTGGTGATCCTTCTGTGACCCAGACTCAGTAAGTACCACTCCGCTGGTGATCCTTCAGTGACCCAGACTCAGTAAGTACCACTCCGCTGGTGATCCTTCAGTGACCCAGACTCAGTAAGTACCACTCCGCTGGTGATCCTTCAGTGACCCAGACTCAGTAAGTACCACTCCGCTGGTGATCCTTCAGTGACCCAGACTCAGTAAGTACCACTCCGCTGGTGATCCTTCAGTGACCCAGACTCAGTAAGTACCACTCCGCTGGTGATCCTTCTGTGACCCAGACTCAGTAAGTACCACTCCGCTGGTGATCCTTCAGTGACCCAGACTCAGTAAGTACCACTCCGCTGGTGATCCTTCAGTGACCCAGACTCAGTAAGTACCACTCCGCTGGTGATCCTTCAGTGACCCAGACTCAGTAAGTACCACTCCGCTGGTGATCCTTCAGTGACCCAGACTCAGTAAGTACCACTCCGCTGGTGATCCTTCAGTGACCCAGACTCAGTAAGTACCACTCCGCTGGTGATCCTTCAGTGACCCAGACTCAGTAAGTACCACTCCGCTGGTGATTCTTCTCTCACACCTGCACTCTTCTTTCTATCTCTCTCCCCATTTCTGTCTTCTTCTATGTTGTTCTTGCTTTCTCAGTCGTTAATACTCTTTCTATTTTTCCCTAACACAATTTCTCTCACTATTCATTCTTTCTCCACTTCTCTCTAAAACGTTCTCTTTAATTTGTTCTCTATTTACCTTGGGTCTGGGCCTGGGCCTGGGCCTGTCTCCCCCCTGATTAAACATGGCTGAACATCCTCTTCCCCTCCATCACCTTGTTTGTATTTTGGGTAGCTGACTACCTGCACCATACAAAACAGCCTTGGGTCCAACACAGTGCAGCTTTTGATTATAAATGGTTCTCCTCCAGATCGATGTCCCCTCTCTCTGGTAGAGCACAGGTTGCGCCTCTAAACTGTTTCTAAGATGTTTGTTAAACATTGGACACATTTTGAATTCAGCTGCAGCAGCAGCGTTACACTGTTAGGCTGGCTGAGAGCAGACATGTAAAGTCCCTGCTTGGCTGTGAAAGCCCTCTCCCTACTGTCTCTGAGCTCTGAAGAAGTGTCCCGAATGGCACCCTATTCCCTACATAGTGCACTACTTCTGACCAGAGCCCTATGTGCCCTGGTCAAAAGTAGTGCACTATATAGGGAATATAGTGCCATTTTGGACGCGAGCTGAGTTCTCTTCTCAAAGCCCAGAGAAGTTGGCTCTACAGTCAAGCCAACAAGCTTATCTCTCACTGTTCCTATTGACAGCTTGTTGTGCAATTTATGAATAACAAGTTAGGCTTCAGCTGCTTGGTTTCAACATCATCTCTATGCATCCCAAATCTTATCCTTTATATAGTGCAGAGCCCTATGACACAAGTTTACATTTCCCTGCCAGTCTGGGCACGTTTCCATAAACTAAAGCTACAACCTTTAGGGAACACACACATGGGGGTGGAGAGATAACTGGTCAGCCTCTAACAGGAGAGATAACTGGGGAGCCTCTAACACAAGAGATAACTGGGGAGCCTCTAACAGGAGAGATAACTGGGGAGTCTCTAATAGGAGAGATAGCTGGGGAGCCTCTAACAGGAGAGATAACTGGGGAGCCTCTAACAGGAGAGATAACTGGGGAGCCTCTAACAGGAGAGATAACTGGGGAGCCTCTAACAGGAGAGATAACTGGGGAGCCTCTAACAGGAGAGATAACTGGGGAGCCTCTAACAGGAGAGATAACTGGGGAGCC
Organism: Salvelinus alpinus; assembly: GCF_045679555.1. Lineage (NCBI taxonomy): Eukaryota > Metazoa > Chordata > Actinopteri > Salmoniformes > Salmonidae > Salvelinus > Salvelinus alpinus. The sequence continues at coordinate 96,073,446 of NC_092089.1, forward strand.
TCTAATAGGAGAGATAACTGGGGAGCCTCTAACAGGAGAGATAACTGGGGAGCCTCTAACAGGAGAGATAACTGGGGAGCCTCTAACAGGAGAGATAACTGGGGAGCCTCTAATAGGAGAGATAACTGGGGAGCCTCTAACAGGAGAGATAACTGGGAGCCTCTAACAGGAGAGATAACTGGGGAGCCTCTAACAGGAGAGATAACTGGGGAGCCTCTAACAGGAGAGATAACTGGGGAGCTTCTAACACGAGAGATAACTGGGGAGACTCTAACAGGAGAGATAACTGGGGAGCCTCTAACAGGAGAGATAACTGGGGAGCCTCTAACAGGAGAGATAACTGGGGAGCCTCTAACACGAGAGATAACTGGGGAGACTCTAACACGAGAGATAACTGGGGAGCCTCTAACACGAGAGAAAACTGGGGAGCCTCTAACACGAGAGAAAACTGGGGAGCCTCTAACACAAGAGTTCCTGGGGAGCCTCTAACACAAGAGTTCCCGGGGAGCTAACGGTAGAGTTACTGGCTCGTGGCCTTTCATTACCAGGAAAGTAAGCATCCCCTCATGCATGACGTACACACACCCACACACCCACACACAGCAGCCTGGGGGCAAAGAGGGATCAATAACACACATGATAATACCATAGATCTCACCTATAGCCTAGATTAATTAGACTGCATGTAGACCCCTGCTATACAGATATATAGAGAGAGAGATGGTCCTCCTCCACTGGGTGGAGGCCTGATACAGGGAGAGAGAGATGCTCCTCCTCCCCTGGGTGTATGATTGGTAAAGATCGAACAATCCCCTTTTGCAGAGTGTTTAATCATGTCTATCCGTCTCCTGGGATCAGGCTGGGAATGGGGATTGATTGGTTTGGACTCATCAGTGCAGACCACCTAACCTGAGCATGTGGAGTTTATCTTCGTAGAGGGAAAGAGAGATGAGGACTACATCTACTATGGATGCATCCCAAATGGCACCCTATTCCCTACATAGTGCACCACTTTTGACAGGAGACAATAGGGCTCTATGTAGGGATTAGGGTGCCATTTGGGAAGGAGCCCTTCTGGCTCTCATAATGCTCCATTTTTCTATGGCTGCGTCCAAAACAGAGCCCGTATATACTTCTGATGAGAGCCAGGGGCACTATATAGGGAATAGGGTGCCATTTGGGAGACAGGGTACCATTTGGGAGACAGACCCTGCCTGCACTGCTCTGCTCCACACTCGGGTCACACAGCACAGCCTGTTATGCTAAATTCAACCTTTACTTCTGCCACCATCATTTCCCTCGGGTCTCAGAGAGAAGCCACGGTGGACTAGGAGGAATTCTAAACTACACTCTATAGAGAAAAGGGTTCCAAAAGGGTTCTTCGGCTGTCCCCATAGGAGAAGCCTTTTGGGTTCAAGGTAGAACCCTTTTGGGTTCCATGTACAACCCTCCGTGGAAAGAGTTTCACATGGAACCCAAAAGGGTTCTACCGGGAACCAAAAGAGTTCTCCCTTGAACCAAAAAGGGTTCCACCTGGATCTAAAAAAGTTATCCTATGGGGACAGCCGAAGAACCCTTTTAGGTTCTAGATAGCACCTTTTTTTGTAAGAGTGTAGCCTGGCTGACATCTTATGTGGATACATCTGTAGTGACGTCAGTCTATTCTAAATGATGCTCACATTTACTGAAGGATTCATTTCATTACCTCTCATCATATAATTGTTCAATATTATTACATTTTTGTCATTCAGCAGATGCTCTTATCCAGAGCGACTTAGAGAAGCAATTAGGGTTAAGTGCCTTGCTCAAGGGCACATTGACAGATTTTTAACTTTTCGTTTACTGGCCCAAAGCTTCACCGCTAAGCTACCTACATTGCATTTGGAAAGTATTCAGACGCCTTCTCTTTTTACACAATTTGTTACGTTATAAGCTAATTCTAAAATGGATTTAAAAAATAATAATACTCGTCAATCTACACAAAATACCCCACAATGACAAAACGAAAACAGGTTTTTAGAAATGTTTGCAATTATATATAAAAATAACAGTAACACCTTATTTACATAAGTATTCAGACCCTTTGCTAGGACACTTGAAATTGAGCTCAGGTGCATCCTGTTTCCATTGATCATCCTTGAGATGTTTCTACAACTTGATTGGAGTCCACCAGTGGTAAATTCAATTGATTGGACATGATTTGGAAAGGCACACACCTGTCTATATAAGGTCCAACAATGCATGTCAGAGTAAAAACCAAGCCATGTTGAAGGAATTGTCCGTAGAGCTCCGAGACAGGATTGTGTCAAGGCACAGATCTGGGAAAGGGTACCAAATTTTTTTTTGCAGCATTGAAGGTCCCCAAGAACACCGTGGCCTCCATCGCTCTTAAATGGAAGAAGTTTGGAACCACCAAGACTCTTTCTAGAGCTGGCCGCCCGGTCAAACTGAGCAGTCGGGGGAGAAGGGTCTTGGTCAAGGAGGTGACCAAGAACCCGATGGTCACTCTGACAGAGCTCTAGAGTTCCTCTCTGGAGATGGGAAAACCTTCCAGAAGGACAACCATCTCTGCAGCACTCCATCAATCAGGCCTTTATGGTAGAGTGGCCAGACGGAAGCCACTCCTCAGCAAAAGGCACATGACAGCCCACTTGGAGTTTGCCAAAAGGCACCTAAAGGACTCTCAGACCATGAGAAACAAGATTCTCTGGTCTGATGAAACCAAGATTGAACTCTTTGGCCTGAATGCCACACGTCACGTCTGGAGGAAACCTGGCACCATCCCTATGGTGAAGCATGGTGGCGGCAGTATCAAGCTGTGGGGATGTTTTTCAGCAGCAGGGACTGTGAGACTAATCAGGATCAAGGGACAGATGAACAGAGCAAAGTAAAGAAAGATTATTGATGAAAACCTGCTCCAGAGTGCTCAGGACCTCAGACTGGTGCGTAATTTCACCTTCCAACAGGACAATGACCCTAAGCACACAGCCAAGACAACGCAGCAGAGGCTTTGGGACAAGTCTCTGAATGTCCTTGAGTGGCCCAGCCAGAGCCCGGACATAAACCTGATCGAACATCTCTGGAGAAAACTGAAAATAGCTGTGCAGTGACGCTCCCCATCCAACCTGACAGAGCTTTAGAAGATCTGCAGAGAAGAATGAGAGAAACTCCCCAAATATAGATGTGCCAAGCCTGTAGCGTCATACCTAAGAAAAATCTAAGCTGTAATAGCTGCCAAAGGCGCTTCAACAAAGTACTCAGTAAAGTACTCAAAGTACTCAGTAGGGGCTGAATACTTATGTCAATGTGATATTTCCTCGGGGGGTTCAAAAAATGTGCAAAAATGTCTAAAAACCTGTTTTTGCTTTGTCATTATGGGGTATTGTGTGTAGATTTATGAGGGGGGGGGGAAACTATTTAATTAATTTAAGAATAAGGCTGTAACGTAACAAAATGTGGAAAATTCTAGGGGTCTGAATACTTTCCGAAACGATTGTAGCAGTGAGGGGCTATACTGCAGATGTGAGGGGCTATACTGTAGCTGTGAGGGGCTATAATGTAACTGTGAGGGGCCTATTCTATAGCTGTGAGGGGCTATACTGTAGATGTGAGGGGCTATACTGTAGATGTGAGGGGCTATACTGTAACTGTGAGGGGGCTATTCTATAGCTGTGAGGGGCTGTATTGTAGCTGTGAAGGGCTATACTGTAGCTGTGAAGGGCTATACTATAACTGTGAGGGGCTATACTATAACTGTGAGGGGCTATACTATAACTGTGAGGGGCTATACTGTAACTGTGAGGGGCAATACTGTAACTGTGAGGGGTTATACTGTAACTGTGAGGGGCTATACTGTAGCTGTGAGGGGCTATACTGTAGCTGTGAGGGGCTATACTGTAACTGTGAGGGGCTATACTGTAACTGTGAGGGGCTATACTGTAACTGTGAGGGGCAATACTGTAACTGTGAGGGGCTATACTGTAACTGTGAGGGGCTATACTGTAACTGTGAGGGGCTATACTGTAACTGTGAGGGGCTATACTGTAACTGTGAGGTGCTATACTGTAACTGTGAGGGGCTATACTGTAACTGTGGGGCTATACTGTAGCTGTGAGGGGCTATACTGTAACTGTGAGGTGCTATACTGTAACTGTGAGGTGCTATACTATAACTGTGAGGGGCTATACTGTAACTGTGGGGCTATACTGTAACTGTGAGGGGCTATACTGTAACTGTGAGGGGCTATACTGTAACTGTGAGGTGCTATACTGTAACTGTGAGGGGCTATACTGTAACTGTGGGGCTATACAGAACTGTGAGGGGCTATACAGAACTGTGAGGGGCTATACTGTAACTGTGAGGGGCTATACTGTAACTGTGAGGGGCTATACTGTAACTGTGAGGGGCTATACTGTAACTGTGAGGGGCTATACATAACTGTGAGGGGCTATACTGTAACTGTGAGGGGCTATACAGAACTGTGAGGGGCTATACTGTAACTGTGAGGGGCTATACTGTAACTGTGAGGGGCTATACATAACTGTGAGGGGCTATGCTGTAACTGTGAGGGGCTATACAGAACTGTGAGGGGCTATACTGTAACTGTGAGGGGCTATACAGAACTGTGAGGGGCTATACTGTAACTGTGAGGGGCTATACTGTAGCTGTGAGGGGCTATACTGTAACTGTGATGGGCTATACTGTAACTGTGAGGGGCTATACTGTAGCTGTGAGGGGCTATACTGTAACTGTGAGGGGCTATACTGAACTGTGAGGGGCTATACTGTAACTGTGAGGGGCTATACTGTAACTGTGAGGTGCTATACTGTAACTGTGAGGGGCTATACTGTAACTGTGAGGGGCTATACAGAACTGTGAGGGGCTATACTGTAACTGTGAGGGGCTATACTGTAACTGTGAGGGGCTATACTGTAACTGTGAGGGGCTATACTGTAACTGTGAGGGGCTATACAGAACTGTGAGGGGCTATACTGTAACTGTGAGGGGCTATACTGAACTGTGAGGGGCTATACTGTAACTGTGAGGTGCTATACTGTACATCTTCCCCATCCTCCTCTCTCTCTGTTCTCTAAGTGGTTTTCAGACCAGCAGTGGATGATGTGTGTGACTGGGGCTTTGAGTCACCAACTCTCTCCACTTACCTCATTCACCCTCCTGGTGACAGTTTCTCCGGAAAGAGTGAATAGCTGTCACGCCCCGTCTCCCTACCTGGACTGAATTCAACTCCAGCAGAGGAAACTTTTCTGATGAGTGGCTGATAAAAGCAGATTAACCTTGAGTCATCGTGTCTCCTGCAGTTCCCTGGCCTACGTAACCACTGCACTTTATAGTCTATTCAGCCAGCTAGCTACCAATTGTACTTGCAACACCGGCGCATACATATTAAATGGATGTATTGAGGAAATGTAATAAGCTTCTCTTTGATCACAGCACAATGTATCCAGGCAGGGTTCCTAAAGCAGAGTTTTGTCCCAATTCAGGCTGCACCGGTTCAAATAAGGTATTGCTCCTCCATTGCACTCTGGAAGCTCCAGCCTGGTCCCTTCTTAACAGCTTTTAGATGGAATGTACTTCTATCTGCACATTCCACAGTCACGGACTTCCAACACCATTCAATTATAGCCCTGATCCTCTACTCTGGGGTGTATTAGATGTACTGTACCATGTTGATGTGCCATTTTGACCTTTTAAGTTTTTTCTCAAGATACCTCATATTGCCTCTCTCTTACTGCTATAAGAGGCACTCAGGTTTTACAGTTTCTGTCTTTCTCTTTCTCTCCCTCCCTCTCCCTCTTTCACTGCATCGCTCTCTCTCTCTCCCTCTCTCTTTCTCTCCCTCCCTCTCTCTTTCTCTCCCTCTCTTTCTCTCTCTCTCTGCCTCTCTTCATCTCTCCCTTTCTGCCCACCCTCTCTGTCTCTCTCTCACAGACAATGCTAAAGGACGACTCTTTGCTACTCATACCAAATGTGCTGAAGGTGTTCCTGGAGAATGGTCAGATCAAGTCCTTTACGTTTGACAGCCGCACCACTGTCAGGGTACGTATACAGTGTATGATCCAATTTGTAAACATTACCAACAGAGTGAATGTGAAAATGGATTCAAAATGGTCGCCCTCTGCTGGGGATATTGCAGGATGTGCAATGACACAAGTAATAGGAGGGTTTTGATTGGTTACATTGCCTACTATGCCAATGTATCTGTATAAAATGATCTCTGCTACTGTAAAACTACCAGAGATCCCAGTCTGGAACTTTGATACACCCGAAGAGTATATTATGTTCAACAATAGATTGTAAAATACTACTCATATTACAGAGTAAGCGGAAAAGCTTCATATAGCACCACATGTTGCTTTGCGTCTTAAAAGACGCTTGGGTAATCCCAAAATGTCACAAATGCTCCAACTTCAATTATTTATTTCTCAATTATGCTTTAAGATACAACTGTCAAATATTTGTAAAAAAAATCTGGGTATTTTTTTAAAAATATTTTCATGCCCATTTAAACTGCACATGAATTGCAAACATATTGACCAACCCACTGGGCAAAAACTGATTGACTCAACATTGTTTAAAAAAAAAAAGTAATGTGATGCTGGTGAATCAACATGGAAAACTGATTGGATATTCAAAATGTCATCAACGTAAGGGAATCCAACTTTTAACCTAAATCTAATGACAGGGGGAATTATTTGGTTGATTTCATGTTGAATTCACGTTAGTTGACAACTAAACCAAATGTAAATCAAAACTAGACGTTGAACTGACGTCTGTGCCCAGTGGGTGTAAACATCACTTCCCCCAAAAAATACAAATATCTAATGACATCAATGATGGTAAGACTCCCTCCACAGTATATGAAGAACAGGCCTAGTTCTGAGAAGCCCACTTCCTTCAATTCACAGTATTTTATAATGCCTGTGGATAGGTCTCAAATGGCACCCTATTCCCTATGTAGTGCACTACTTTTGACCCAAGCCCTAGTCAAAAGTAGTGCACTAGAAAGGAAATAGGGTGCCATTTGGTACACAAGATGTAATATTGTAATGACATCCAGCAGTCAGTCAGGAGACACTGTCAGGCTCTCACTGTCAGGCTCTCACTGTCAGGCTCTCACTGTCAGGCTCTCACTGTCAGGCTCTCACTGTCAGGAGACACTGCCAGACTCTCACTGTCAGGCTCTCACTGTCAGGCTCTCACTGTCAGGAGACACTGTCATGAGACACTGTCAGGCTCTCACTGTCAGGAGACACTGTCAGGCTCTCACTGTCAGGCTCTCACTGTCAGGAGACACTGTCATGAGACACTGTCAGGCTCTCACTGTCAGGAGACACTGCCAGGCTCTCACTGTCAGGCTCTCACTATCAGGCTCTCACTGTCAGGTTCTCACTGTCAGACTCTCACTGTCAGGCTCTCACTGTCATGCTCTCACTGTCAGGCTCTCACTGTCAGGAGACACTGCCAGACTCCCACTGTCAGGCTCTCACTGTCATGCTCTCACTGTCAGGCTCTCACTGTCAGGAGACACTGCCAGGCTCTCACTGTCAGGTTCTTACTGTCAGGCTCTCGCTGTCAGGCTCTCACTGTCAGGAGACACTGCCAGACTCTCACTGTCAGGCTCTCACTGTCAGGCTCTCACTGTCAGGCTCTCACTATCAGGCTCTCACTGTCAGGAGACACTGCCAGACTCTCACTGTCAGGCTCTCACTATCAGGCTCTCACTGTCAGGCTCTCACTGTCAGGCTCTCACTGTCAGGCTCTCACTGTCAGGCTCTCACTGTCAGGCTCTCACTGTCAGGCTCTCACTATCAGGCTCTCACTGTCAGGAGACACTGCCAGACTCTCACTGTCAGGCTCTGAGACAACTCTGATATCTCTTACCATTAAGGCACAATATTAGATTTCAGAAATGTATTTTCCAGTTCATTGCGGGAGAGCGTGATGGAGAAATGGATAGTGAGAGAGGAGAGAGAAAGGGAGAGATGTAAAGGGAGAAATGGATGGAGAGAGAGAGAGAGAAAGAGAGAGATAAAGGGAGGGAGGGAGGGAGGGAGGGAGGGAGGGAGGGAGGGAGGGAGGGGGGGAGGGAGGGAGGGACATAAATGGAGAGAGAGAAAAATGGATAGAGAGAACGTGAGGGAGAGAGAAAGAGAGGGGGAAAAGAGCTGTACTGTGGCCTAATTAAATGGAATCACATTCAAATGTAAAATGCAAATCAATCAATTGCACTATAGGACGCCACACCAGATCTCTTTAGTAAATACGTGTACATTGCGATTCAATTGTACGATTTATGCCGTATAGTGACAATGACTTTCCACCTGACTAAAATGACTATTTATTTCCCCATCCACTTTGTGTTGCATCAGATTGTTGTCGTTGTAATCCTTGGTCAATATTGCCCATACAGCTTATCCTTGATTTGTTTTAGCAGACAGTCAGTTTGTATCCACACCACTGTGATTCAAAGTGAATGCATCTCCATCTCTGCTGCTAGGACATTCATCCACCATCAACCCTTCCATTTAGGAGACTACAGTACTCAAACTACCTGTTACAATAGGTCGCTGGCTGCACATACACGCACACATACACACACACACAGATGCTCTTTGAACGTTGTTCATAGACTAACAACACTCATGACACTGCTCATGAAGCCACAAGGAGCAGAGCGAAGAATACACAGTGGCTGAGTCCCAAATGGTCTCCTATTACCTAAAGTATATAGTACCAAATGGTCTCCTATTGCCTAAAGTATATAGTACCAAATGGTCTCCTATTGCCTAAAGTATATAGTACCAAATGGTCTCCTATTGCCTAAAGTATATAGTACCAAATTGTCTCCTATTGCCTAAAGTATATAGTACCAAATGGTCTCCTATTGCCTAAAGTATATAGTACCAAATGGTCTCCTATTGCCTAAAGTATATAGTACCAAATGGTCCCCTATAACCTAAAGTATATAGTCCTAAATAGACCCCATTACCTAAAGTATATAGTCCCAAATAGACCCCATTACCTGAAGTATATAGTCCCAAATAGACCCCATTACCTAAAGTAATACATTGCATACTTTAGGTAATACATAATTTAGGTAATGGGGTCTATTTAGGACTATATACTTTAGGTAATGGGGTCTATTTAGGACTATATACTTTAGGTAATGGGGTCTATTTAGGACTATATACTTTAGGTTATAGGGGGGCAGTTGGGATTATATACTTTAGGTAATAGGTGCACTACGTCTGACCAGGGCCCATACAGCGCCATTTGGAATGCAGACAGTACGGGCCTAGGCTACATCTCCTCTGCAGTGTTGGGAGAGAGGTAGAGAATAGAAAGGGGGGAATAGAGAGAGCGAGAGTAAGAGAGAGAGGGAGGGTAAATAGAGAGAGAGAGAAAAGAGGGAGAGAGAGAGTGAGAGAACGAAAAGAGGGCAAGAGAGAGAGAGAGAAGAGTGAGAGAAAAGAGAGAGAGAAAGAGAGAAAAGAAGGAGAGAGAGTGAAAAGAGGGAGAGAGAGGTAGAGAGAGATGGAGAGAGATGGAGAGAGAGGGAGAGAGAGAGGAGAGAGAGAAAATAGGGAAAGAGAGCGAGAGAGCGAGATGAGAGAGAGAAAATAGGGAGAGAGAGAGAGAGAACATAAGAGGGCTACCAAGAACCACGTTTCCATCCACAGTTTCTATACAAGTAAAGTCATACCATATAAAAACAATCCTGACAGTTGTGATGGAAACAGGAAGTTTCGGTCCAATTTTATAAATGTCGAAAGATAATTTGTTCGTTCAACATGTTGGGTTCTTTTTGTGTAAGTAAAATTAATTATGCAAGAAATAGTGGTGGAACTGCCTTTATGCGCAAATATTGATATAGTAACCATCCTATGGAAGCAAACTTGGAGTCATGTGATGATAAAGTGTGTGGTCCTCCCACTATGACCCGGAAAACCATGCAGTTTATTAGGCTACATATTAAATCAATGATGATGAACATTGCAGGGTGGTGAAAGAGCACAGTGATCTTGATGCTCCTTTCCAATAAATAGGGTCTTATTCTGGTGACATGATGATCGATGCTTGGCTGCAGTTTGACAAATAAAAATATTCTTGCTACATAATAATCTCATCATGTAAACTAGCATACCCACACTGTCTATCCGCACTGCCTACCCACACTGTCTACCTACACTGCCTACCCACACTGTCTACCCACACCGTCTATCCACACCGCCTACCCACATTGCCTATCCACACTGCCTACCCACACAGCCTACCCACACAGCCTACCTACACTGCCTACCCACACAGCCTACCCACACAGCCTACCCACACTGCCTACCCACACTGCCTACTCACACAGCCTACCCACACAGCCTACCCACACAGCCTACCCACACAGCCTACCCACACAGCCTACCCACACTGCCTACCCACACTGCCTACCCACACTGCCTACCCACAAGCCTACCCACACAGCCTACCCACACTGTATCTGTGAGCTGTTGGTTAGAGTGCATATGACAGGACCAGAGTAGTCACATTTATTATTTAACACAACAGTTTTTGTCACAAAACTATCGGCAGAGTTGAAAATGCGATGGAATTACATTGAACTTTAGATTTTGTATTCGGTACATGAAAAGTTAAGTGAAAAAGTACATTTTGTGTGCACCACGTCATCACACACTGGCTTTTCTCCTCCACAAGTCCATTTGGTGGAAAAATTATCATATTTTCTTTATGCAGATTTGAGAATTTTCGCATGAAAATCCGGCGCCGAATGGATGGAAACCTAGCTAGTCATACAGAATATTGATCCCAATGCAACACTGTGAGAGGAGGGCAAATAGAACTCTGGCCATTATGGACACATGGGATACGTCCCAAATAATACACTATTCCCTTTCCCTACATAGTGCACTACTTTTGACAATTACTGCACTATATAGGGAATAGGGTGCCAAATGGAAGGCCAGGTGGTATTTTCCTCTGGCAGGTCATCATAGTGCAGATAGGGAATGACCTCTGAAGCCCTCGATGGAGAAGATAACAGGATCATTTGGTGTATTGGTGGCAGAATAATCAACATAGCACAGATTCACATAACACAGGAGGACAGTAAGTATTGTCTAAATACTGCAAGAGATAAATGCATATCCATAAACTGCAAATAAATCTATCTTTCTTTCTCCTTCTCTAGGATGTGATCTCGTCCCTGCAGGACCGCCTGTCTCTGCGTTACATCGAGCACTTTGCCCTGGTGCTGGAGTCAGGTGGGCTGGACCAGAACCAGAGACTACACCTGCTGCAGGAGAACCAGCCGCTCTCACATGTAAGGGAGCCAACAGTTACTGTATTCCTCCTGATTACCGTGTTACAGTCATTCTAAGAGCAGTGTGGGTGTAATATAGCCTGGTTAAACCAGACCGAATTCTGTGCTCAATGGTGAGTCCGGCCTCAACCAGACTAGATTGAATGGTATCACCACATTAAAATTAGAATCACTACCAAGGACTAAGCCCTTCAGACCATGGCAGTTTAACCGGTACTCATGTTTACACTCATAGAAATAAAATTCAATAGAATTATATTACATTACACTCGATATGGCATGGAATCACTTTCCAATGACTAGCTGTGTTTGTCTACTATGTTGGGAGGGAAGCTGTTATGATATAGATGTTATTCATGCCGTCTCCCTCTCTCTCCTCAGGTGGTGCACAGGACGTATTTCCAGGGGATGAAGTGTCTCTTCCGTATCTGTTTCTTCCCCAAGGACCCGGCAGACCTGCTCAGGAGGGACCCTGCAGCCTTCGAGTACCTCTACATACAGGTGAGGATACAGCCTTCAGGTACCTCTACAGCTAGGGATACAGCCTTCAGGTACCTCTACAGGTAGGGATATAGCCTTCAGGTACCTCTACAGCTAGGGATATAGCCTTCAGGTACCTCTACAGCTAGGGATATAGCCTTCAGGTACCTCTACAGCTAGGGATACAGCCTTCAGGTACCTCTACAGCTAGGGATACAGCCTTCAGGTACCTCTACAGCTAGGGATATAGCCTTCAGGTACCTCTACAGCTAGGGATACAGCCTTCAGGTACCTCTACAGCTAGGGATACAGCCTTCAGGTACCTCTACAGCTAGGGGTATAGCCTTCAGGTACCTCTACAGGTAGGGATACAGCCTTCAGGTACCTCTACAGGTAGGGATATAGCCTCCAGGTACCTCTACAGCTAGGGATATAGCCTTCAGGTACCTCTACAGCTAGGGATACAGCCTTCAGGTACCTCTACAGCTAGGGATATAGCCTTCAGGTACCTCTACAGCTAGGGATATAGCCTTCAGGTACCTCTACAGCTAGGGATACAGCCTTCAGGTACCTCTACAGGTAGGGATATAGCCTTCAGGTACCTCTACGGCTAGGGATATAGCCTTCAGGTACCTCTACAGCTAGGGATACAGCCTTCAGGTACCTCTACAGGTAGGGATATAGCCTTCAGGTACCTCTACAGCTAGGGATATAGCCTTCAGGTACCTCTACAGCTAGGGATATAGCCTTCAGGTACCTCTACAGCTAGGGATATAGCCTTCAGGTACCTCTACAGCTAGGGATATAGCCTTCAGGTACCTCTACAGCTAGGGATATAGCCTTCAGGTACCTCTACAGCTAGGGATATAGCCTTCAGGTACCTCTACAGGTAGGGATATAGCCTTCAGGTACCTCTACAGCTAGGGATACAGCCTTCAGGTACCTCTACAGGTAGGGATATAGCCTTCAGGTACCTCTACAGCTAGGGATATAGCCTTCAGGTACCTCTACGGCTAGGGATATAGCCTTCAGGTACCTCTACAGCTAGGGATATAGCCTTCAGGTACCTCTACAGCTAGGGATATAGCCTTCAGGTACCTCTACAGGTACCTCTACAGCTAGGGATATAGCCTTCAGGTACCTCTACAGCTAGGGATATAGCCTTCAGGTACCTCTACAGCTAGGGATACAGCCTTCAGGTACCTCTACAGCTAGGGATATAGCCTTCAGGTACCTCTACGGCTAGGGATATAGCCTTCAGGTACCTCTACGGCTAGGGATACAGCCTTCAGGTACCTCTACAGCTAGGGATACAGCCTTCAGGTACCTCTACAGGTAGGGATATAGCCTTCAGGTACCTCTACAGCTAGGGATACAGCCTTCAGGTACCTCTACAGGTAGGGATATAGCCTTCAGGTACCTCTACAGCTAGGGATATAGCCTTCAGGTACCTCTACAGGTAGGGATACAGCCTTCAGGTACCTCTACAGCTAGGGATACAGCCTTCAGGTACCTCTACAGCTAGGGATATAGCCTTCAGGTACCTCTACAGCTAGGGATATAGCCTTCAGGTACCTCTACGGCTAGGGATACAGCCTTCAGGTACCTCTACAGCTAGGGATATAGCCTTCAGGTACCTCTACAGCTAGGGATATAGCCTTCAGGTACCTCTACAGCTAGGGATACAGCCTTCAGGTACCTCTACAGGTAGGGATATAGCCTTCAGGTACCTCTACAGCTAGGGATACAGCCTTCAGGTACCTCTACAGGTAGGGATATAGCCTTCAGGTACCTCTACAGCTAGGGATATAGCCTTCAGGTACCTCTACAGCTAGGGATATAGCCTTCAGGTACCTCTACAGCTAGGGATACAGCCTTCAGGTACCTCTACAGGTAGGGATATAGCCTTCAGGTACCTCTACAGCTAGGGATATAGCCTTCAGGTACCTCTACAGGTAGGGATATAGCCTTCAGGTACCTCTACAGGTAGGGATACAGCCTTCAGGTACCTCTACAGCTAGGGATACAGCCTTCAGGTACCTCTACAGGTAGGGATATAGCCTTCAGGTACCTCTACAGCTAGGGATATAGCCTTCAGGTACCTCTACAGGTAGGGATATAGCCTTCAGGTACCTCTACAGCTAGGGATATAGCCTTCAGGTACCTCTACAGGTAGGGATATAGCCTTCAGGTACCTCTACAGGTAGGGATATAGCCTTCAGGTACCTCTACAGCTAGGGATATAGCCTTCAGGTACCTCTACAGCTAGGGATACAGCCTTCAGGTACCTCTACAGGTAGGGATACAGCCTTCAGGTACCTCTACAGGTAGGGATATAGCCTTCAGGTGCCTCTACAGCTAGGGATATAGCCTTCAGGTACCTCTACAGCTAGGGATATAGCCTTCAGGTACCTCTACAGCTAGGGATATAGCCTTCAGGTACCTCTACAGCTAGGGATACAGCCTTCAGGTACCTCTACAGCTAGGGATACAGCCTTCAGGTACCTCTACAGCTAGGGATATAGCCTTCAGGTACCTCTACAGCTAGGGATACAGCCTTCCGGTACCTCTACAGCTAGGGATACAGCCTTCAGGTACCTCTACAGCTAGGGATACAGCCTTCAGGTACCTCTACAGCTAGGGATACAGCCTTCAGGTACCTCTACAGGTAGGGATATAGCCTTCAGGTACCTCTACAGCTAGGGATACAGCCTTCAGGTACCTCTACAGCTAGGGATACAGCCTTCAGGTACCTCTACAGCTAGGGATATAGCCTTCAGGTACCTCTACAGCTAGGGATACAGCCTTCAGGTACCTCTACAGCTAGGGATATAGCCTTCAGGTACCTCTACAGCTAGGGATACAGCCTTCAGGTACCTCTACAGCTAGGGATACAGCCTTCAGGTACCTCTACAGCTAGGGATACAGCCTTCAGGTACCTCTACAGGTAGGGATATAGCCTTCAGGTACCTCTACAGCTAGGGATACAGCCTTCAGGTACCTCTACAGCTAGGGATATAGCCTTCAGGTACCTCTACAGCTAGGGATATAGCCTTCAGGTACTTGTAGGTGGGGATACCATGGATACAGACCTCATGGTTCTGTTTGGATCGTCAAGGGGTTCTTTCTGCAGCGGAGCCCGTCAGCCCACTGAGCCAACAAAAGGATTAGAACTCCTGGCACAAATGAGTAGTTACAGATTTATGTCCTTCTCCATCTCATTCTAGAATGTTGTTATAGTAACTCTTCCACGCTAGAGATTCTGCCATACCAAAATGGTATATAGACATACCAAAACCAGTTTCACATTACGTCCAACACAAATAAATGAAGTAACCAGTGCATCTTCAATATCTCTCTGTCTCACCCCTTTGCATAAAATTGCTGGAAGAGGTTCCTGACAAGGACATCCATCTCTGTTATAGCTGTGCCTAAAACTGTGTAACCAGAATAACATGACATCCCCACCACAGAGTCGCAATGACGTCATCAAAGAGCGCTTCGGCATGGACTGGAAGTCTGATGTCACACTGCGGCTGGCGGCGCTTCATATCTACATCACGGTGTCGTCGGCCAGACCTAATCAGAAGATCTCGCTCAAGAATGTGGAGTAAGTGTGTGTGTGTGTGTGTGCGTGTGCGTGCGCGTGTGCGTGTGCGTGTGTGTCTTATGACAAAATGGATCCCTCAGCTGCATGACTCATCACTCAGACACCTCAAAGACCGAAATGCGTGTCTCCGTATTCCATTATATTTCATTAAAAATGTCTTAGCTCTAATGTGCAGAAGTATGGTATCCAGCTGAGTTCTAAAAGTATATCAAAATGATCCATAATGAATCCATCTAATATTAAAAACAGAAACCACTCAAACCACGAGCTAAAGCTACTCTGACACCAAGAAATTACAATTCCCTCAGGCCACACATTTAGTCATACCCCCAACTGACCAGCTATCTAGATCACTCTGACTGACAGACATTACCAGCTATCTAGATCACTCTGACTGACAGACATTACCAGCTATCTAGATCACTCTGACTGACAGACATTACCAGCTATCTAGATCACTCTGACTGACAGACATTACCAGCTATCTAGATCAATCTGACTGACAGACATTACCAGCTATCTAGATCACTCTGACTGACAGACATTACCAGACAACTAGATCACTCTGACTGACAGACATTACCAGACAACTAGATCACTCTGACTGACAGACATTACCAGACAACTAGATCACTCTGACTGACAGACATTACCAGACATCTAGATCACTCTGACTGACAGACATTACCAGCTATCTAGATCACTCTGACTGACAGACATTACCAGCTATCTAGATCATTCTGACAGACGCTGCCAGATAATATATCCTGAACAAAAATATAAATGCAACATGTAAAGTGTTGGTCCCATGTTTCATGAGCTGAAATAAAATATCCCAGAAATGTTCCAAACGCACAAAAAGCTTTTCTCTCAAATTTTGTCCACTAACTTGTTTGCAGCCATGTTACTGAGCATTTCTCCTTTGCCAAGATAATCCATTCACCTGACAGGTGTGGCATATCAAGAAGCTGATTAAACAGCATGATCATTTCACAGGTGCACATTTCTCTACCATAAGCCGCCTCCTAAAGTAGTTTTAGAGAATTTGGCAGTACGTCCAATCAGCCTCACAACCGCAGACCACGTGTAACCACGCCAGCCCAGGACCTCCACATACGGCTTCTTCACCTGTGGGATCGTCTGAGACCAGCCACCTGGTCAGCTGATGAAACTGTGGGTTTGCACAACCGAAGAATTTCTGCACAAATTTTTAGAAACCGTCTCAGGGAAGTTCATCTGGATGCTCATCATCCTCACCAGGGTCTTGACCTGACTGCAGTTCGGCATCGTAACCAACTTCAGTGGGTAAATGCTCACGTTCGGTGGCCACTGGCATACTGGAGAAGTGTGCACTTCACAGATGAATCCCAGTTTTAACTGTACCGGGCAGATGGCAGACAGTGTGTATGGCGTTGTGTGGCCGAGCGGTTTGGTGATGTCAACGCTGTGAACAGAGTGCCCTATGGTGGCGGTGGGGTTATGGTATGGGCAACCATAAGCTACGGACAATGAACACAATTGTATTTTATCAATGGCAATTTGAATGCACAGAGATATCGTGACGAGATCCTGAGGCCCATTGTCGTGCCGGTCATCCACCACCATCACCTGATGTTTCAGCATGATAATGTACGGCCCCATGTCACAAGGATCTGTACACAATTCCTGGAAACTGAAAATGTCCCAGTTCTTCCATGGCTTGCATACTCACCAGACATAACAACCATTGAGCATGTTCGAGATGCTTTGGATCGACGTGTACAACAGTGTGTTCCAGTTCCCGCCAATATCCAGCAACTTCACACAACCATTGAAGAGGAGTGGACAACATCCCACAGGCCACAGGCAACAGCCTGATCAACTCTGTGCGAAGGAGATGTGTCACGCTGCATGAGGCAAATGGTGGTCACACCAGATACTGACTGGTTTTCTGATCTATGCCCCTACCTTTTTTTGCATCTGTGACAAACAGATGCATATCTGTATTCCCAGTCATTTGAAATCCATAGATTAGGGCCTAATGAATGAATTTAAATGTACTGATTTCCTTATATGAACTGTAACTTAGTAAAATCTTTGACATTGTTGCATGTGCTTATATTTTTGTTGAGTGTAGATAATTCTGATAACTAATCCACTCTGACAGACTAATTTAGCAGATACTCTTATCCAGAGCGACTTACAATCAGAGCGTTCAACAAAAAACATAATATGCAAGTGAATACAATGAAATAACAGTTGTTGCAAGTCAAGTCATTCAGTCACACAGACAGAGTAGAGCCAGTGTTCTCCCTCCAGTCTGAGTCTGACTCTGAGGGGGGGCTTGTCAACCCTGTCAGTGTGACAGAGAATAGGAGCAGTCGTTGGGATGCGTCCCAACTGGCACTCTATTCCCTATGTTGTGCACTACTTTTGACCAGAGCACACAGGGCTATAAAGGAATAGGGTGCCATTTGGGACATAGCCGACGAGTCTTCCCTGGGGGTCTCTCCCTGAGATATAGACATGGTCCCACAGCTGTCAGCATCTGACTGATTATACCATCTCTCTTTCTCTCTTTCTTCCTCTCTCCCCTTGCTCTCTACTCTCCCCCCTCCGCTCTATTCCCACCTCTCTTTCTCTCTCTCTCCCTCCCCAGGAAGGAGTGGGGTCTGGAACCCTTCCTACCCCTCACTCTGCTTCCCACCATCAAGGAGAAGAACGTGTGTAAGACCCTGTCACAGCTGCTCAAAACCTATCAGCATCCGCCTCCCTCCGGCAATAAGGTGATCTGTCCTCTCTGTCACACAATGACCTTCCTTTCAGTAAATATTCTCTAGATACAGCATAGCTATAACACTAAGTTATTCAGATTCATTGTATAGCCTACCTTTCATCTGAGGGCTTGCACTCTCCCTTAAGCAGTTTATCTTTAGATTTAACTGGCTGTGGAGTCCCATACATATTTAAACAGTGTGCTTGTGCCCCAATACATGGCTAAACAGTGACCCCAAGTGGACATGTATAGCATTGCAGTATAAAATCCAATGGTCATCCTTGGGTGAATCTCAGTAGTAGAAGCTAGCAACAGGGCGACCACATCCGTCTTGTCATCCTTGGGTGAATCTCAACCATATTAAGTGGCTTCTCCTCCTCGTCTCCTCTCCTTCATCTCCACTGATCTGAAATCACAAGATAAGTGAAAGCAATATGAAGGATGCCAGCTAGGTTTTTAATTTCACCTGTCCAGTTCTTTAATGTTAGTGCAGATCGAGGAGACGAGTAGAGGAGGCCACTAGAGACTATTGAGACTGGGCCCTTGAGTGTTGTGTTGTGTCTACTGACAGGTCCCTCCTCTCCAGGGAAAGCTGCAGTACATGCGTGTCCTCAACGATCTTCCGCCCTTTGGAGGCTTGCTGTTCCACACCGTCGGACTAGTAATGGAAACATTTATTTATTTATTTAACCTTTATTTAACTAGGCAAGTCATTTATGAACAAATTATTATTTACAATGACGGCTTAACATTCCCTTATGACCATTCCAATTTTGTATTCCCACATCATATATGAGTCCCACTCTTTTATGATGAATTTCTCTTTTGTCAACATACAGCTCATGTTTATGTTTTCCTGTAGCCTTGTAGCATCCCAGGCCAGACATCCAAACTGATATAACAAGTATAATCAACTCCAATCAGATATACAGTGGGGAGAACAAGTATTTGATACACTGCCGATTTTGCAGGTTTTCCTACTTACAAAGCATGTAGAGGTCTGTAATTTTTATCATAGGTACACTTCAACTGTGAGAGACTGAATTTAAAACAAAAATCCAGAAAATCACATTGTATGATTTTTAAGTAATTAATTCGCATTTTATTGCATGACATAAGTATTTGATACATCAGAAAAGCAGAACTTAATATTTGGTACAGAAACCTTTGTTTGCAATTACAGAGATCATACGTTTCCTGTAGTTCTTGACTAGGTTTGCACACACTGCAGCAGGGATTTTGGCCCACTCCTCCCTACAGATCTTCTCCAGATCCTTCAGGTTTCGGGGCTGTCGCTGGGCAATACGGACTTTCAGCTCCCTCCAAAGATTTTCTATTGGGTTCAGGTCTGGAGACTGGCTAGGCCACTCCAGGACCTTGAGATGCTTCTTACGGAGCCACTCCTTAGTTGCCATGGCTGTGTGCTTCGTGTCGTTGTCATGCTGGAAGACCCAGCCACGACCCATCTTCAATGCTCTTACTGAGGGAAGGAGGTTGTTGGCCAAGATCTCGCGATGCATGGCCCCATCCATCCTCCCCTCAATACGGTGCAGTCATCCTGTCCCCTTTGCAGAAAAGCATCCCCAAAGAATGATGTTTCCACCTCCAAGCTTCACGGTTAGGATGGTGTTCTTGGGGTTGTACTAATCCTTCTTCTTCCTCCAAACACGGCGAGTGGAGTTTAGACCAAAAAGCTCTATTTTTGTCTCATCAGACCACATGACCTTCTCCAATTCCTCCTCTGGATCATCCAGATGGTCATTGGCAAACTTCAGACGGGCCTGGACATGCGCTGGCTTGAGCAGGGGGACCTTGCGTGCGCTGCAGGATTTTAATCCATGACGGCGTAGTGTGTTACTAATGGTTTTCTTTGAGACTGTGGTCCCAGCTCTCTTCAGGTCATTAACCAGGTCCTGCCGTGTAGTTCTGGGCTGATCCCTCACCTTCCTCATGATCATTGATGCCCCACGAGGTGAGATCTTGCATGGAGCCCCAGACCGAGGGTGATTGACCGTCATCTTGAACTTCTTCCATTTTCTAATAATTGCGCCAACAGTTGTTGCCTTCTCACCAAGCTGCTTACCTATTGTCCTGTAGCCCATCCCAGCCTTGTGCAGGTCTACAATTTTATCCCTGATGTCCTTACACAGCTCTCTGGTCTTGGCCATTGTGGAGAGGTTGGAGTCTGTTTGATTGAGTGGGTGGACAGGTGTCTTTTATACAGGTAACGAGTTCAAACAGGTGCAGTTAATACAGGTAATGAGTGGAGAACAGGAGGGCTTCTTAAAGAAAAACTAACAGGTCTGTGAGAGCCGGAATTCTTACTGGTTGGTAGGTGATCAAATACTTATGTCATGCAATAAAATGCGAATTAATTACTTAAAAATCATACAATGTGATTTTCTGGATTTTTGTTTTAAATTCCGTCTCTCACAGTTGAAGTGTACCTATGATAAAAATTACAGACCTCTACATGCTTTGTAAGTAGGAAAACCTGCAAAATCGGCAGTGTATCAAATACTTGTTCTCCCCACTGTATAACAAGTATAATCAACTCCAAACTGATATATAACAAGTATAATCAACTCCAAACTGATATAACAAGTATAATCAACTCCAAACTGATATAACAAATATAATCAACTCCAAATTGTTACTACATACATGTGTATGTATACTACATATAATCAACCCACTTCATTGGCCACTTTTAAAGAATGCCTGTTTCTGAGTTAAGTTCTATAAATGTTATTGCATGAATTAAGAGCTTTCTCTCTCTCTGTTGATTGATTTACTGACTGACTGATTGATCCACAGGATGAGAAGCAGTCGGCCACTACGCTGCTGGTGGGTCCGCGGCACGGCATCGGTCATGTGATCGACCTGAAGAACAACCTGACCACGGTTCTGACAGAGTTCAGTCGCGTTGCTAAGATACAGCTGCACCGGGAGAACCAGGGCGTTGCCCGCGTAGAGGTGGCCATACATGAGGCCAAGGTATGTGTCAGATTGAACACATGTACAACTATAGATCTAGAAGGACATTATGAGGCTCAGCGTGGAACTAAATAGAATGAGATTTGTTTGTTTTGCCAGAAATCCTTGCATCATACTAGTAGGCCATGCTACCTAGCATAGATTTTCGCTGCACAGAAGAATTCCTTTCAAATTAAATTAAATGAAATCAAACCTGCAACATAAACCAAGTTGAAGTACCGGTATGTCCATTATATTAAATATACAGTCAAATGCTTTGTTGAAGTCTCTTAACTTCTCTCCATCTCTGTTCCAACCTCTGTTTCTGAATGTGTGTGTGTTTCGGAGGGGCTGGGATAAAGCCAATATATCTACATTATTGGATAAAGCAGAAGACACATTTCCATTGGACCTTGTGTACAATTGACAATAAAGGAATCTTAATGTAAGTCTTAATGATCCACCCCTGCAGCCTCTGGTCCTGTTGATGGAGTGGCCTGATGCCAGTAACTTCGCCTGTCTCATCTCCGGCTACTACAAGCTGTTCGTGGACCCCAAACGAACCATCTACTACCGGACATCTGGTCAGTCTTATATGATCAAGGCAGGTATGTTAGTAGTCACCTACTTGATTTATTAGGACTTGCAATGAAACTGCATATTCACAATATCTGTTGATGTTTAAGAAATGTATACTACATGACCAAAAGTATGTGGACACTTGATCGTCGAACATCTCATTCCAAAATCATGCGCATTAACATGGAGTCGGTCCCCCTTTGCTGCTATAACAGCCTCCACTCTTCTGGGAAGGCTTTCAACTAGATGTTGGAACATTGCTGCGGGGACTTGCTTCCATTCAGCCCCAAGAGCATTAGTGAGGACATTGTCATGCTGAAACAGGAAAGGGCCTTTCCCACACTGTTGCCTCAAAATGGGAAGCACATAATCGTCTAGATTGTCATTGTATGCTGTATCTTTAAGATTTCCCTTCATTGCCTAGCCCGAACCATGACAAACATCCCCAGACCATTATTCCTCCTCCACCAAACTTTACAGTTGGCACTATGCATTGGGGCAGGTAGCGTTCTCCTGGCACTGCCAAACACAGATTAGTTGGTCGGACCGCCAGAAAACACACTTCCACTGCTCCAGAGTCCAATGGTGACGAGCTTTACACCACTCCAGACGATGCTTGGCATTGCTTCAGCATTCGGCGATCCCGTTCTGTGAGCTTGTGTGGCCTACCACTTCGCGGCTGAACTGTTGTTGCTCCTATATGTTTCCACTTCACAATAACAGTACTTACAGTTGACCGGTACAGCTCTAGCAGGGAAGAAATTTGATGAACTGACTTGTTGGAAAGGTGACATCCTATGATGGTGCCACATTGAATGTCACTGAGCTCTTCAGTAAGGCCATTCTACTGCCAACATTTGTCTATGGAGATTGCATGGCTGTGTGCTCGATGTTATACACCTGTCAGCAACGGGTTTGGCTAAAATTGCTGAATCCACTAATTTGAAGGGGGTGTCCACATACTTTTGTATCCATGGTGTTTCTGTAAGTCTAGTGTTTCGGGAAGTGTTACAGAAATTCCATTATTATTAGCTTTAGATAAAACTGAAAGTATTTTTAATTTACGGTTAAAATCGTTTCCATACTGTTTGCTTTGGCTACATTTTGTAACAATAAAACTCAGCATACAAACTCAGCATTCAAACTTAGCATATCAGTTTGCATCTCAAGGATTCCATTTACAGGTTTTTGTGTGTGCCTGCAAGTGTGAGGCATTGCATGTAAACCATTATACTGCAACCAACTCTGCTCAATCCAACTGGACTGAGACCTGCTTCTCCATAATGCATCTGTGCATCCGGACCTAAACCATATCAACAGCTACCAATCACCTCTGCTGTCGCTCCTCCCATCTCCATCCTGAGATCTCATCTTCATTGGACTATTCTCTCCCTTTTCCATGCATAGGGTAACATTTCAGGGGTTTTGCCTTGCTTTTATCTCTGTAATCAAGTATACATGTAATATTCAAACATGCACAGCTCTGTTTCCATCTGCTGTGGTGGTGTGCTTGCATGAGAGGAAGGCTGCTACGTCCCATAACATCCCACCAGACTTACCTCAAACCTCCAACTCCAGTCTCCAGCATCCATCACTGAAAAGAATCCACCAGCCTTCTCCTCTATTTTCCCATAAGGACCCACGTCATCCTCCCATGCGATTCCTCACCTCTCAGCCTCTCAATTGCTCTGACAATTCTATCCTCAGATTACAGAGGTTCCCACCACGCCCACCCACGCTCTGGCGTCACAGCGGCGTCTAGTGGAGACCGACGAGGGGACGAGAGGGAAAGACCCCATACGAGGGACCCAGGGTCCCAGTCTCAGAAGACAGCGACTGCCCCACTGCCCGCAGAGTCCCAACACCTGGGTCTATGCCATGTTCATCTCCGGGAGCCACAACAGCTGCAGGAGCTCCAAATGCAGGCAGAACCCGAGCTCGACATCAATGAGAACTTAATTTCCCAAGAGGCACCAGAGCGGCCCAGTGCCAAGTCTGACCCAATGCTCCGGAGCCCAGAGACGATCGGCGGGAGGCCGGAGAGCCCCGTCCAGCAGAGCTCAGTGGTCTTCAGGAGCAGAGCCCAAACCATGGGGCAGTCCCAGCGAGCTACACGGTTCTTCTGTGACTCCTGCAAGGCCAGGTTGAGGGCAGAGGGAGTGGCTGTGGCCTTAAACGGTGGACGCAGCGGCAACTCGTCAAAGCACTGCTCCAGCGCCTGTGCCTCCCGTGATGGTGGTGCAGTAGACCTCATGGCCCTGCCTCCCCCGGGGAACGAAGAGGAAGAGGAAGTAGGAAGAAAGCTGCAGCCTCCTCCGCCAGCCATTGCTGCCCCTCCGCCTGGCTTCAGGGACAACAGCTCGGATGAAGACGACTCCAAGAGAGGACGGAAGTCTCAACCAAACCCAAACTCCATCCCCAGTTCAAGCACTGCAACTGGGGCTGCTGCCGGCAAGAGCTCTGCCAAGGCTTCTGCCAAGGAAGTGCTACCGGCTCCAGAGGATGTCCCGGTGACGTTGATAGACAACGTGGCCACCAGGACAGTACGGGACCATGCCCAGGAGCTGGATGATGCTCTGGTGTCCACTCTGCAGGCCCTGGAGGCCCTAGCTGCATCAGAGGATTTCCCCCATCACCCCCAACAGCCAGCTCAGACCACAGGTCAACATACCGAGTCATGCTACAAGGGCTATTTTTAGTGCTAATTGTTAATTTTAGGGTTCAGTGACTACTAAAGGCACTTTGAAATGTTTTTATACACTGAGTGTACAAAATATTAGGAACACAATCCTAATATTGAGTTGCACCCCCTTTTGCCCTCAGGACAGCCTCAGTTTGTCGAGGAATGAACTCTACAAGGTGTAGAAAGCGTTCCACAGTGATCCTGGCCCATGTTGACTCCAATGCTTCCCAACGTTGTGTCAAGTTGGCTAGATGTCCTTTGGGTGATGGACCATTCTTGATACACACGGGAAACTGTTGAGCATGAAAAATCCAGCAGCTTTGCAGTTCTTGACACACTCAAACCGGTGCACCTGGCACCTACTACCATACCCTGTTCAAAGGCACTTGAATCTTTTGTTCACCCTCTGAATGATGCACATACTCACCATGTCTATCCATGTGTGCCGGCATTGTAAATATGAATTTGTTCTTAACTGACCTGCCTAGTTAAATAAAGGTCAAATAAATAAAAATATTAAAAAAATATCTCAATTGTCTCCACCCCTTCATCTACAATGATTTGAGTGGATTTAACAAGTGACATCAATAAGGGATCATAGTTTTCACCTGGTCAGTCTATGTCATGAAAAGAGCAGGTGTTCCTAATGTTTTGTACACTTCAGTGTAGATGAAGGGGGGGAGACAGGTTAAAGAAGGATTTTTATGCCTTGAGACAATTGAGGCATGGACTCTATGTGTGTTATTCAGAGGGTGAATGGGGAAGACAAAATATTTAAGTGCCTTTGAACAGGGTATGGTAATAGGTGCCAAGCGCACCTATTTGAGTCTGTCAAAAATTGCAATGTTGCTGGGTTTTTCACGCTCAACAGTTTCCTGTGTGAACAACTGTGGGAAGCATTGGAGTCAACATCCCTGTGGAACACTTTCAAACACCTTGTAGAGTCCACGCCCCGATGAACTGAGGCTGGCTTGATAGCAGAATTCAAGTTCAAAGCTTCAGCATCCCAAAACAGAGACAAAAAGACTACGTTTTGACGTGCTGTTTTACAGAACACTGCTTGACACTGAACAAAGTCTCTTGTGTTGTATATTTTGATAGCGAGAGAAACACAAGAGTTCACTCAGTCTTGATTAAAATTCAGTTTGATGCCAAACGAGGTTTTACTCACAGACGGTTAGCAGAGCTTTAAAGGAAACATCAAGGGATTTTGATGAGTTAGTACTTAGAAACAATATATTTGCTGTGCCATCTTTGCACAATCAATGACTGCTTTCCACCTGTCTGTGATATTTCATGACTTCCTCGTGACCCTGATAGTGTCTTGTGTTTCCTTCTTTCCGTAGGGTTGATCGTGTTGGCGGCCATTACGCCTGAGTCATCGTTGGACTCAGGGCACGAGACCAACTCCTCTGAGCTGACAGACGTCTCAGAGATGGTGTCGGCCATGAAGCAGCACCAGAACCAGGCCTACCTGCTGGCCCACCATATCAACAAGGAGCGTATCTTCAGTCGCAGGGACTTCCCCTTGGCCATACCAGGCTGCACCACCCAGACTATAGAGGGTGGTGCGTTCTCCATGGGTCAGATCCGCGGCAGCTGCCCCTCGAAGCCAGTGACCCTCAGTAAGACTGTTCCCCTAAAGCTCAGCCCTACTAAGGAGACTGCCAGTCCAGGTCTCAGCTCAGTGAAGCAGGGGAGTAACGTTACCCAAGACCCATCGCAGAGTGAACCGAGTGAAGGCAAGAAGGCAAAACCAGAGCCTACCAAAGCGTGCACCCAAGACCGCCCTGCAAAGTCACCTGAGGAGCTGAAAGTGTCCGATCCAGGGCAGGCACCCAAGGTCAACAAGGATCAAAGGTCACCCTGTTCTGCTGTGGGAAAACTAAGCCCGAATCTCTCTGCAGGGATCAAGGGGAAGAAGTCTGCGCCTCTGAGCCCGGACCCTACCAACAAAGCCTTACCTATTCTCTTGGCTGTAGACAGAACTGCCTCCACCAAGATTTGCCCCACAAACATGTGCCAAGATGCCGAGACTGCCTCTAGCGAGACCATCAAGCCTTCAAGCTCTAATGACCTCCTGCCAGTTGATGACCTGTTCTGCACGTGCCCAGTGAGAGAACCCGGGCCACAGCTAAGACCGAAGGATCCACAATCCCAGAAGGTGGTGGTGTTCCACTCCTCTTCCCCAACAGACGATGAGCGTCTTCGAGCCAAAGGCCTCCAACTGGCTAGCAGCAAAGAGACTGCAGCGAGAGCAGCAGGAGGAGCAGGAGCAGACCCCGTCTTGGCCAAGCCCAGCCCCCAGGTTCCAACAAAGTACTCCCAGTCCCCACACATACCTGTGAAAGCTGAGAGGAAGGAAGCAGCAGAGGCCAAGGCAGAGAGGTCCCAGGGTAAAGCTCAAGCTGAGCCACAGAAATGCCCTACGAAGACATTATCTCTCCTGGGAGACCCCACACACCCTACCTGCTCTGTGGACAAGGTCTCCACTTTTCCATCTGCCGACAGCAAGAAGCAGGGTGGTGGTAAAGGGAAGGCCCAGCGTAGCGCCCCCTTCCTTAGTATCAAGAACCTCCTGTCGGCCACGTTCCCAGCTCGGATTCGGCGGGAGACTGACGAGCGCAGAGCCCAGCTCCAGAAGGTCCGGCAGTACGAGTTAGAGTTCCTGGAAGAACTTCTGAAGCCCAAGTCATCCGGGGGAGAGTACCTACCCCAGGGGTCCTCGCCAGTCCCATCAGGTACCCCCTGTGCTTGCCAGCTTCGTACAAGTCCTGTGCTAAAAGCCCCTGGCATCTCCCGAGAGCAACGCCGCAGCTGCGACTGCAAGAGGATGTGCAGAGGCATCCGACTGCCTGATACACCGGTCGGCTCAACTGCAGAGCCACAGCAACATAGAGGCAGAGAGAGATCCCTCTCCAAGACCCCTCCAGCGACCTCCAAAACCCCTCACTCCCAGGGAGGTCCGAGGAGACCTCAGACCTTAGAGATCAAGACCACCCGAATCCGCTCGACCAGTCTGGAGTCACGGGAACCCAGGGGGGAGCAGGCTTCCTGCTTGCCCACCTGCACCTCTCGCACACCAGACTGCATGGGCGCCCCGCAGTACAAGAAGCTACAGAGGCGGTATAGCATCGGGGAGGTGGACAACGCTGAAGGCACGCCACTGTACGCCGAGGTCAAACCCAAAGCCAAGAGCCTGGAGAAGGAGATGGAGCGAGTGAGGGCCACAGGACTGAGGCTTCCAATGCCCGTGGAGCCTGTTCACAATCAAACTCAAACTCACATGGCTGCTGCAGCGGCGAAGGGGAAGAAAGGAGTGTTCTTCGTCCAGGGAGAAGAGCTGCTGCGGGAGAGCAGAGAGGGGGCGCCGACAGAGATGCTGCTGGGGCTGCCTAGCGAGGACAGTGATGACAGGGAGAAGTGCTGCTCCTTCTGTTTCTGCTACAGGAAGTGTGAGGCGGCGGACGAGAGCAGTGAGAAAGAAGAGCTTTCCTACTCCATCCCCCTCCAGGTCCTGCCTGGGATGCAGCTGGACTCTCAGACCTTGCCCGTCGTCAGCAAAACCCTCCAGGTTCTCCACGCTGAGGGCTGCAGCGGGGAGGAGGAAGAAATAGAGGAAGAGGAAGAAGAAGAGGAGCCGCAGACACAGGAGATTGACCTCCGGGCCTGCGGGACTCTGGAGGGTAGCCTGGCGAGGGTCCAGTCCCTGCAAGGGAAGACGTTCAGCCTGCCGGACGGTTTCCTCAACGCCCAGCTGGATGCTAATGAGCTGCTAGCCATCCTGCGACAGTGCGCTAACGTTCCCCAGGTGGATAACGAATCACGCCTCCAGCCGTCCCGGATTGTCGAGTACAAGCAGGAGCTGGCGGTGCGCTTCAAGGAGTTCAGGGCAGCATGCAGACGGGTGGCGAGCGTCGAGAAGAGCCCCACGCGCATGCTGAGCGTTGTTACGGCCAGCTTCCTGGTCCTCTGCGAACTGACTCAGACCTTCATCAAGCTGGTTAGAGGGGTGCGTTCAGAGGCCCAAAGGCTGCAGCTGCTGCGGAAGGTTGAAGAGGTTGCTATCAATTACACTTTGTTGTTGCGTGCAGCCGAGGATGCTATGGGCCACTCCAGTAGTCTGCCTAACAAGAGCATGAGTCCCCAAGTTACTACAACCACCACTAACATGGGCTCCCTCTCTCGCCCAATGAAAACCCTGCCCACCCAGTAGAGACAAAGCTGGGGGAAGTTAGTGAATAATTATTTATGACAGTTGGGAGTGTGGGTGGCTGGGTCCACACTCTCAACGTCCATTAGTTATTTATTGTTTACAGGGCATGCAATGATCCATCCATCGCAATGCAACTGCTCCATTATGCGTTTACAGGGGCTGTGGCAGTTGCAGCCTAGAGTGGCCCGTTAGTGTTCTAGCATAAAAGACAAACGCTTCGGCACCGCTGTACAAAAGGTGCACCTACACCTCTGAAACGCTGGGTGAAAACAGGGCTAACCACTCCTCCATGTCAACTCTCACATTACACAGATCCTTCTCATTCTTTTCTATGTATATTTGAGTTGTATCTTTTTAGCAAAGTATACCATTTTGTGGAGAATAAATATAATGAAAATAATATATAAAATGAATTTGAGTATAACAAATATAAAGAGTAATACACCTACAATAAATCTTTAGACATTTTAATGTGCTCTGGGCAAAAATACCACAGAGAATATGTCAAAGTAGCGAATTCTGTGAATTAGGTAGTCCAAAGCCTGGGTTAGTAGTTGACGTGTTTGTTTGTTACATTTCTAACTGTTGTCACAGAATGAGTACTGTTAGTCACCCAGAAAATATCATGACATGCACCTCAACAATATCACATACATCACATTCACAATGTTGGAAATTATACCTCTGCGAGATTGTAAAATCCACACATTTGAATTGGGTTGCTATAAAACAGACATGGGGCCCATTTACTCACCTGTAGAATAACACCACAGGTTGGGGCAGATGTAGCGAAAACGCTAACTCATTAGCGGCTAACCAATCAGCTGGGTAGGATCAATGTTCTTCATGAAGGAAGGCAGCCCCGCTCTGCAGTATAAATTGTAGTAAACCTCACATTGCTGTCTTGGTTTGAGACACACACACACATAGTACACACACAACGATCACAATCCACACGAAACCGGCACCTCACCTCTTGTAAACGAGATGAGGTAAATGGGAGATCCACTTTAGCAAACTTAGCCTTAGACTTTTGCACAACCTTCAGCATTTGCTCCTGCTCACACATGATCTAAGTTCATGTTTTGTTTACATTCAGCCTACTGAACATTGAGCTAGAAACAAACGTCACATCATACACCTTCAGTTTTATAAACTATTTCATCTTATAAGAGATTCAAGTTGCTATATTCTTCTCTAAAATCATTTTACAGGATTTTGTGTCACAAAAAATTCAATGGGTTTATACTTTTTGCTCTCTATGTGCTGTTGTCCATTGTGCAATACAGGAAATATTGGGAAATCACACACACACACACAAAGTAGTTTTCTATGTATTTTAATAAAACTGACACCTGTGTTTTCTGTCTGAAAACGGCTTTCTGTCTCATCCTATTGTCAAACCACGGAGATCAAAGCAGCCTATTGCTAACCTCAACTGAAACTATTCAGACTCGGACATTAGTGTACTATTCATACCATGTGTTTTCTGTTTGAAAACGGCTTTCTGTCTCATCCTATTGTCAAACCACGGAGATCAAAGCAGCCTATTGCGAACCTCAACTGAAACTATTCAGACTCGGACATTAGTGTACTATTCATACCATGTGTTTTCTTTCACTGCACTACTGTCTTGCATGTTTCCCCAATTATACATTTCTTCTTGAAGATACAAGAAGTAGAACGGTCAAGTTACCAATGGTGGTCGCAGATTCAGTGTTACTACTAGTTTTATTGAAGTGAGAAAGAAAGAATATACATCCACAAAAATATGAGGAGGTTACGTACGGCAGTAATGTTTTGCAATGGAAATTCTTCACGCAGAGTTGTATTATTCTACACTTGAGATGTAAATATTGTAAAACGGTTGGAATATTTGTGAGCCTGGAAAACCCTTTTAAATTATCCCACTAACTGACAATGTGAAGATTGGTTCCAAATTCTTCAGTTTTGTAAAAAAAAAATAGAAAACATGTCTGTACCGTATAATTTATAGTAGTTATGTTCCATAGAAAACTAATAGCAAAAACGTATATTTTAAGAGTATATAATGAGTATAAAGCATGGGACATGTTTATTTTTATAAAAACTAAATATTTACAGTATCAAACGGCATTCTCTCATCATGACCACCTGGAAATGTTTTCAAACATTTTGTTTTTGACATAATGGTAATATACAAATATTTTGTGTGGTTGTCATTGTTGAGTTGCATTGTTGCCAAACTGTGAATATGTCTCTGTTCCATAACATAATGGGCCTATGTCCATAACATAATGGACCTATATTCCATAACGTAATAGACCTATGTTCCATAACGTAATAGACCTATGTTCCATAACATAATGGACCTATGTTCCATAACATAATGGACCTATGTTCCATAACATAATGGGCCTATGTTCCATAACGTAATGGACCTATGTTCCATAACATAATGGACCTATGTTCCATAACATAATGGACCTATGTTCCATAACATAATGGGCCTATGTTCCATAACATAATGGGCCTATGTTCCATGGCCTATTCCATTGTGTTTGTTTGCACTTATTTATTTACTTTTATTTATTTGTCAACAATCTTGTCTTCACTGTGTTCTTCTGTCTGTACAACGTTTCTCATGTTTTAAGAGCAATAAAATTATAATCCTCGGTTTAGAAATGCACATTTACATTTGGTGTAGATTGAAATGTTTGTTTGTTACACTCAAGTTATTTGGGCCTCATCTGACATTCACTTCAAAATGAATATAAATAGACCTCCTTGAGATGTCCTTCTCCTTACTGAGCATTGGGCAGAAGTAGCCTATCCTTCTCCTTACTGAGCATTGGGCAGAAGTAGCCTATCCTGCTCCTTACTGAGCATTGGACAGAAGTAGCCTATCCTTCTCCTTACTGAGCATTGGACAGAAGTAGCCTATCCTTCTCCTTACTGAGCATTGGACAGAAGTAGCCTATCCTTCTCCTTACTGAGCATTGGACAGAAGTAGCCTATCCTTCTCCTTACTGAGCATTGGGCAGAAGTAGCCTATCCTTCTCCTTACTGAGCATTGGACAGAAGTAGCCTATCCTTCTCCTTACTGAGCATTGGGCAGAAGTAGCCTATCCTGCTCCTTACTGAGCATTGGACAGAAGTAGCCTATCCTTCTCCTTACTGAGCATTGGGCAGAAGTAGCCTATCCTTCTCCTTACTGAGCATTGGACAGAAGTAGCCTATCCTTCTCCTTACTGAGCATTGGGCAGAAGTAGCCTATCCTGCTCCTTACTGAGCATTGGACAGAAGTAGCCTATCCTTCTCCTTACTGAGCATTGGGCAGAAGTAGCCTATCCTTCTCCTTACTGAGCATTGGACAGAAGTAGCCTATCCTTCTCCTTACTGAGCATTGGACAGAAGTAGCATATCCTTCTCCTTACTGAGCATTGGGCAGAAGTAGCCTATCCTTCTCCTTACTGAGCATTGGGCAGAAGTAGCCTATCCTTCTCCTTACTGAGCATTGGGCAGAAGTAGCCTATCCTTCTCCTTACTGAGCATTGGACAGAAGTAGCATATCCTTCTCCTTACTGAGCATTGGGCAGAAGTAGCCTATCCTTCTCCTTACCCAGCATTGGGCAGAAGTAGCCTATCCTTCTCCTTACTGAGCATTGGGCAGAAGTAGCCTATCCTGCTCCTTACTGAGCATTGGGCAGAAGTAGCCTATCCTTCTCCTTACTGAGCATTGGGCAGAAGTAGCCTATCCTTCTCCTTACTGAGCATTGGACAGAAGTAGCATATCCTTCTCCTTACTGAGCATTGGGCAGAAGTAGCCTATCCTTCTCCTTACTGAGCATTGGGCAGAAGTAGCCTATCCTTCTCCTTACTGAGCATTGGACAGAAGTAGCCTATCCTGCTCCTTACTGAGCATTGGACAGAAGTAGCATATCCTTCTCCTTACTGAGCATTGGGCAGAAGTAGCCTATCCTGCTCCTTACTGAGCATTGGGCAGAAGTAGCCTATCCTGCTCCTTACTGAGCATTGGGCAGAAGTAGCCTATCCTGCTCCTTACTGAGCATTGGACAGAAGTAGCCTATCCTTCTCCTTACTGAGCATTGGGCAGAAGTAGCCTATCCTGCTCCTTACTGAGCATTGGACAGAAGTAGCCTATCCTTCTCCTTACTGAGCATTGGGCAGAAGTAGCCTATCCTGCTCCTTACTGAGCATTGGACAGAAGTAGCCTATCCTTCTCCTTACTGAGCATTGGTAGTTAGAAATGTATTAACATATCAACAGCACATTCATTACCTTTAATCAATAGATTATCGTGTAAGGATGAAGATGAAAGTGGATGGACCACTATGTAAATGACATGACATTTACTTCATTTTGGTCATTTAGCAGACGTTCTTATCCATAGAGACATTTCCAGTTTTCTTCATTAGTATACTGTACTGATGGGTCGTTCGCGAACGAACGTCTGCATTGCTGACCTGCATTGCTTGCTGTTTGGGGTTTTAGGCTGGGTTTCTGTACAGCACTTTGAGATATCATCTGATGTACGAAGGGCTATAAAAATACATTTTATTTGATTTTGATTTGATTTTCTTGAACGTCTCTTTTCGGTGAACGTCGGGAATCGCCAAATCACATATGTGAAAGAGCCGTTCATTTGGCTCCCTGATTTGCATACTGTTACTGTTATTGATTTTTGAGCGCCGTACATCGATTATCTGCAGACACAAAAACATTATCTGAAAATGGTAATCCTCAGTGCCGGAACTATACAGTGAGGAGTGTGAGGAGAGACTCATTCTGGTCCACGCTCCTTTTTTTCAGTGCGTTTATTTATAAATGTTTTCAGGTCTAATAATTTGGTCAGATTAAAGTATATTTGAACTCACATATCACTATCTGACATGCAGGTTGGCAACGTTTTAGGCTTCAAATTAGAGATGGACAATTTGTTGATGTGTTTTCAATTTCTAAGCCTTATTGAACAAAGAGCCGTTTGGGAGCCAAATGAATAGCTATTTTAGGTGAACTGAGTTAAATGATCCGGGTCACAGAAAATACCCAGACTGCCGATCACCAGTATTCTGGATTGTCACAGGACTTGTGCATTCAACTAAGTATACTGATCAAAAATATAAATGCAACATGCAACAATTTCAATGATATTACTGAGTTACAGTTCATATAAGGAAATCATTGAATTGAAATAAATTAATTAGGCCCTAATCTATGGATTTCACATGACTGGGAATAGGCCCACCCACTTGGGAGCCAGGCCCAACCAATCAAAATGAGTTTTTCCCCACAAAAGGGCTTTATTACAGACAGAAATACTCCTCTGTTTCATCAGCTGTCCGGGTGGCTGGTCTCAGACGATCCCACAGGTGAAGAAGCCGTATGTGGAGGTCCTGGGCTGGCGTAATTACACGTGGTCTGCAGTTGTGAAGCCGGTTGGACGTACTGCCAAATTCTCTAAAATGACATTGGAGGCGGCTTATGGTAGAGAAATAAACATTCCATTTTCTGGCAACAGCTCTGGTGGACATTCCTGCAATCAGCATGCCAATTGCACGCTCCCTCAAAACTGTGGCATTGTGTTGTGTGACAAAACTGCTATTTTTTTGTCTCCAGCACAACGTGCACCTGTGTAATGATCATGCTGTTTAATCAGCTTCTTGATATGCCACACCTGTCAGATGGATGGATTATTTTGGCAAAGGAGAAATGCTCACTGTCAGGGATGTAAACAAATTTGTGAACAAAATTTGAGAGAAATAAGCTTTTTGTGCTTATCTGGGATCTTTTATTTCAGATCATGAAACATGGGACCAACACTTTACATGTTGCATTAATATTTTTGTTCAGTATATGTATATAGGTATGAAGGATGTCATCGTCATGTGAAGTGGGTGGTGTATTGTTGATGGCGCCTGCCACCAGGGACAAGAGGCCAACCAGTGATATATGTTTCAGTAAGGTTGGCTTCTTAGCATTCATTACAATGAATGTCAACCATACTGCAGAAATAGAATGTAAATCACAGAAAATAGACGTTGTGGTGGCAGCTGCAGAGAAGTGTTTTGGTGAACGAGATTTGACTTCAGAAGAGTTACAGGGTGTTTTGATTGGTGGTGTCCCGTCCTCCCAAGCCGTTGGCATGGTGCGGCTGGCTGGGCTGGCTGGGCTGGGCTGGGCTGGCTGGCTGGGCTGGGCTGGCTGGGCTGGGCTGACTGTGCTGGCTGGGCTGGGCTGGCTGGGCTGGCTGGGCTGGGTACAGGAGCAGATAGGGTCAAAGTAGTGGAATGGGGTAGTGGATTTTTAAAGAGTGACGGGTTAGTTGGAAGGTTTTGTTTGTTTTTCCTTTTCCCCTTTTGTATCACAAAGTTTAATGGATCTATATTATAGGCCAGTTGGGGGCAGTAATGCAATATATTGGATGCCAACCTCCGTTTAACCCCAAAGAAGAAGAAGAACACCAGGAAAAGGTACAGGCGCATGCGTGAAGAAGGTAAAGATGGTGGATAGGTAGGCTACGCATCAAGCTTGATGATATCTATCGACAAGCGATCGATTTCCAACAGTTCACTAGAACTAATAGATCGTATATCACTTATTTGCTGCTACTAGCATTGTAGCTAGCTTCCGTAAAACGGAGCCCTGGAACATACAAAAATGCCGAACATTAAGATATTCAGCGGTAGCTCGCATCGGGAACTGTCTCACAAAATTGCTGACCGTCTTGGGATGGAACTCGGGAAGGTTGTCACCAAGAAATTCAGCAATCAAGAAACATGGTCAGTGTAAACTTTTTATGTATAGAAAGCTAATCTGTTGAAATCTTATGTTCGAGAAATATGTTTAAGAAACGTTATGTTAGCGTGCTGCTTTTGATGCTGCCTCGCAAAGGTGCTTGGAACTTGTAGTTTAAGTCACGCATAACTGGAGTTTATTTTGGCGCACAGTTTGTTGCGTATTGGGCGAACTTCACTTCCCAATATTTTTCAACTCATTTCTGAATATTGGGAGAGCTGACAACCCTTACAGGCTAGCAAAAGTGAAACAATTGTTTATTGTAACTTCTTGCGTAACACTGATGCATCAAGCTGTATACTTCTCATTCTGTGCTGTTCAGCACTTTGCTCATACAGTAATTATCACTGCATTTAGCCGACTGTGAAATATTCTCTTGTCACTGCACTTCTAAGTCCCCTAGCCCTAAACACCTGTAGGCTGTGTTTTCGATGTCTCATGATGAATATCCCTCACCATTAGTGTCTTGCTGTGTT
Organism: Salvelinus alpinus; assembly: GCF_045679555.1. NCBI lineage: Eukaryota > Metazoa > Chordata > Actinopteri > Salmoniformes > Salmonidae > Salvelinus > Salvelinus alpinus. Next base: position 96,109,372 of record NC_092089.1, read on the forward strand.
AGCAGAGAGTGTTGTTTACCCCATCCTCCTATCCCCTGGGCCCTAACAGTGTTGAGATCGGAGAGAGTGTTGTTTACCCCATCCTCCCATCCCCTGGGCCCTAACAGTGTTGAGATCGGGGAGAGTGTTGTTTACCCCATCCTCCCATCCCCTGGGCCCTAACAGTGTTGAGATCAGGGAGAGTGTTGTTTACCCCATCCTCCCATCCCCTGGGCCCTAACAGTGTTGAGATCAGGGAGAGTGTTGTTTACCCCATCCTCCCATCCCCTGGGCCCTAACAGTGTTGAGATCGGAGAGAGTGTTGTTTACCCCATCCTCCCATCCCCTGGGCCCTAACAGTGTTGAGATCGGGGAGAGTGTTGTTTACCCCATCCTCCCATCCCCTGGGCCCTAACAGTGTTGAGATCGGAGAGAGTGTTGTTTACCCCATCCTCCCATCCCCTGGGCCCTAACAGTGTTGAGATCGGGGAGAGTGTTGTTTACCCCATCCTCCCATCCCCTGGGCCCTAACAGTGTTGAGATCGGGGAGAGTGTTGTTTACCCCATCCTCCCATCCCCTGGGCCCTAACAGTGTTGAGATCGGAGAGAGTGTTGTTTACCCCATCCTCCCATCCCCTGGGCCCTAACAGTGTTGAGATCGGAGAGAGTGTTGTTTACCCCATCCTCCCATCCCCTGGGCCCTAACAGTGTTGAGATCAGGGAGAGTGTTGTTTACCCCATCCTCCCATCCCCTGGGCCCTAACAGTGTTGAGATCGGGGAGAGTGTTGTTTACCCCATCCTCCCATCCCCTGGGCCCTAACAGTGTTGAGATCGGAGAGAGTGTTGTTTACCCCATCCTCCCATCCCCTGGGCCCTAACAGTGTTGAGATCGGGGAGAGTGTTGTTTACCCCATCCTCCCATCCCCTGGGCCCTAACAGTGTTGAGATCGGGGAGAGTGTACGTGGAGAGGATGTCTACATCGTACAGAGCGGATGTGGGGAGATCAATGATAATCTGATGGAGCTGCTGATTATGATCAATGCGTGTAAGATCGCCTCGGCCTCCCGTGTCACAGCCGTCATCCCCTGCTTCCCCTACTCACGGCAGGACAAGAAGGACAAGGTGGGGGTGAGGGACAGACATCTAGTTACTCTACTGTCACACCGCCGACCATTATACCGCATCACCAGAGTTGGGTTTAATTCCAGTCAATTTAGAAATTAAACCAAATTCCAATTCCAAATGTTTTAATTCAAAAGCATTGGAATTTCAGTGTACTTCCTGAATTGAAATTGAATTGACCACAACCCTGCCATTACACCCCATCAACGTCCAGTGTGATCTTACCACTCATGTTGCTGTCACTGACTGTGTGGACGGACTCCAGCAGGCAGTCACAGCAGATGGATGGGACTGGGAGCATGCCCGGGTTTTGTTTTGATTTCTCCACTGATTTAAGTTAAGCAGTGAGCAGTCATTGTGGCTTCTGTTTGTATTGTTACCGTCACCTGCCTGCCTCCATTCCTCTCATGGTTTATATCAGTGCATGTCCTTGTCCTCCCAATATAATGTATTGCATGTACTATGTATCTGTCAAAAGTATACTGTTATTAACTTTTTGTACAGTATCACTTTTCTTGGGCTTCTTGAAGGAGCTGAATAGTTTGATATTGACTTTGAGTTGTACATGTGACTGTAGTTTAGAATAGCCTAACAGCTGCCCCTTGTGGCTTTGGGAAGGAAATGTAATACGGAGCAATTTTTAAGATGGAAGACTCCACTCATATCATGTGATGTGAGTAGAACAAATGAGGTGTGTGTGTTTCCTTGCAGAGTCGAGCGCCTATCTCAGCCAAGCTGGTGGCTAACATGCTGTCTGTGTCTGGGGCTGATCACATCATCACTATGGACCTCCACGCCTCACAGATCCAGGTTAGGAGTAAGGAGGGAACTGGGGTCTGGCAGTAGAGGAGGGAGGACACTGGGGTCTGGCAGTAGAGGAGGGAGGACACTGGGGTCTGGCAGTAGAGGAGGGAGGACACTGGGGTCTGGCAGTAGAGGAGGGAGGACACTGGGGTCTGGCGGTAGAGGAGGGAGGGAGGACACTGGGGTCTGGCGGTAGAGGAGGGAGGGAGGACACTGGGGTCTGGCGGTAGAGGAGGGAGGGAGGACACTGGGGTCTGGCGGTAGAGGAGGGAGGGAGGACACTGGGGTCTGGCGGTAGAGGAGGGAGGGAGGACACGGGTCTGGCGGTAGAGGAGGGAGGGAGGACACTGGGGTCTGACGGTAGAGGAGGGAGGGAGGACACTGGGGTCTGGCGGTAGAGGAGGGAGGGAGGACACTGGGGTCTGGCGGTAGAGGAGGGAGGGAGGACACTGGGGTCTGGCGGTAGAGGAGGGAGGGAGGACACTGGGGTCTGGCGGTAGAGGAGGGAGGGAGGACACTGGGGTCTGGCGGTAGAGGACCAAACAGCCAGACTATAGAGATGTAAATTCTTCTTTTGCTCCCTCCAATCCAACAGACAACACAATCAGCAAACACATGGAGTTCTATAGGGGTTAAGTGACTGGCTCAAGGGCACAATGACTAGAGATGGTTCCTGGGATGTGAAACAGCTAGATGGCAGCCTCTGACTCCTGTGTGTGTCGCTGGTACTCTCCAGGGTTTCTTCGACATCCCGGTGGATAACCTGTATGCTGAGCCTGCTGTACTGAAGTGGATCAAGGAGAACATCGCAGAGTGGAAGACCTGCACTATCGTCTCTCCAGACGCAGGGGGTGCCAAGAGGTGAGACAGGACAGAGTAGTCAGAAAGATTTTGGTCTGAGGGCTTTTGGCCAAAATAAGAAATTTGATTAATCAGAGAAAGATGGAGAGAGGGTGAAGAGACAGGGGGAGAGGATGCTTGGTAAATATGGGAACCACTGTGTGCAGGCTACTGCTTCAAGAACATCACCTCTCTTCTACTGGTGTTACCCTTCAGCCATGTCTTTAACTCTAACTTATCTGTGCTGAAATTAACTTTAGATTCACACGTTTGTGTGTAACTGCTCCTTCACACTGACAAATCTTTATACGATAACAGTGGACCAACTGTTGTGCCTCTGTGACTTGGCTTCCTCTTAACACTGTGTTCTGTGTGACAGAGTGACTTCCATAGCGGACAGGCTCAATGTGGACTTTGCTCTGATCCACAAAGAGAGAAAGAAGGCCAATGAGGTGGATCGCATGGTGTTGGTCGGGGACGTCACGGACCGGGTGGCCATCTTGGTGGATGACATGGCAGACACCTGTGGTACTATCTGTCACGCGGCCGACAAGTAAGTAAAGTCTCAACTAATGACCTTGACTAACCTTAACACGTATCTATGCCCAGGCAATGGGTGTCTGGGCTGAATCTTAACCACACAAAAACAAATACCAACCACTATTTCACTTCTCCTTCATGCAAATGAGAGTCCTTGCAGCAAAAATCTGTGTATTCAAACAGGTAAATGTTGGAGGTGCTATAATCCTACAGTTTTTTGAGGAGATACTGTCCCTCCACCCTCAGGCTGATCTCAGCTGGTGCTACCAAGGTGTATGCCATCCTGACCCATGGTATCTTCTCTGGCCCGGCCATCTCACGCATCAACAACGCCTGCTTCGAGGCCGTGGTCGTCACCAACACTATCCCTCAGGAGGAGAAGATGAAGACCTGTCCTAAGATACAGGTCAGGGGTCACAGCACTGTCCTAAGATACAGGTCAGGGGTCACAGCACTGTCCTAAGATACAGGTCAGGGGTCACAGCACTGTCCTTAGATACAGGTCAGGGGTCACAGCATTGTCCTAAGATACAGGTCAGGGGTCACAGCACTGTCCTTAGATACAGGTCAGGGGTCACAGCACTGTCCTAAGATACAGGTCAGGGGTCACAGCACTGTCCTTAGATACAGGTCAGGGGTCACAGCATTGTCCTAAGATACAGGTCAGGGGTCACAGCACTGTCCTTAGATACAGGTCAGGTGGTATATTACTGTCCTTAGATACAGGTCAGGTGGTATATTACTGTCCTTAGATACAGGTCAGGTGGTATATTACTGTCCTTAGATACAGGTCAGGTGGTATATTACTGTCCTTAGATACAGGTCGGGTGGTATATTACTGTCCTTAGATACAGGTCGGGTGGTATATTACTGTCCTTAGATACAGGTCAGGGGTCACAGCACTGTCCTTAGATACAGGTCAGGGGTCACAGCACTGTCCTTAGATACAGGTCAGGTGGTATATTACTGTCCTAAGATACAGGTCAGGTGGTATATTACTGTCCTTAGATACAGGTCGGGTGGTATATTACTGTCCTTAGATACAGGTCAGGGGTCACAGCACTGTCCTTAGATACAGGTCAGGGGTCACAGCACTGTCCTTAGATACAGGTCAGGGGTCACTGCACTGTCCTTAGATACAGGTCAGGGGTCACAGCACTGTCCTTAGATACAGGTTAGGGGTCAAATGTTATATCACTGTACTAAGATACAGGTCAGGGGTCAGAGGTTATATCAGGGTCATTCTCCTCAACATAAGTAGACTGTCATATTGTCCAATAATGTTACGGTGGTTTAAGCTGAAATTCTATTGTTGCTACTGTGATGTTTAACAACTAAGACAAGGCAAGTAGTTTGAATAATCATATCATCTGAAAAGTTTGTGCTAAAATAATTCAAATAGTTCACTCTATAAATGAGAGAGCACACTTTCTGTTTATCATCGGTAAATAGTCTGACATGTTTCCGGATGTTTCCTGAACATAGTTTATTATGTGTTATTAACCATCTGTTTCTCCTCTAGGTGATTGACATCTCTATGATCTTGGCAGAGGCCATCCGCAGGACCCACAACGGAGAATCTGTCTCCTACCTCTTCAGCCACGTCCCCTTGTAACATCACACACACACTGAGTCATTTGGGGCACTGTTCAGTAGGGGACAACAGAACATTCAGATAGAACAGACACGGCCATCTCTCATGCAGAATAGGGAATTTGGGGAGCAGATACTGTATGATTGTCTTTCAGGTAGACTAAGGAATGCAGAGTAGGCTCTTCATTCCATTTCTATGCCCAGTATTCTGGAATGTTTCTCATCACTGAATAGATTCCAGCCCTACTATTCTGTTACACCAGAAAGAGGAAGAGCGGGAATGTCCTTTACAAACACCAGTGTTGGGCTCGATTCCATTTCAATTCAAGATGTTTACTGACATTCCAATTCTTTTCAATTAGGAAAATGTGGAATTGGAATGAGGTTTACTTTCTGAATTGACTCCAACCGGGAGAAACACCACCATTAAAATCACATCGCTCTGCTGCTATTGCTAACTAACCACGTAATAATTACAATTAGGATGAATGATTATTAATAATGATATGTTCATTTTGAGTCCCTCTCTCACCCCTAAACAGTGTTTGCATCCCAAATGGCACCTATTTCCGACATAGTGACCTTCTTTTGACTAGTGCCCTATGGACCCTGGTCAAAAGTAGTGCACTACATGGGGAATAGGGTGCCATTTGGGACATGTCTATCAGGGACAAAAGAGGTCAGTGTTGATTATTTATTGTGAGTGGGTGAACTCACCTAATGCCAACAGTTGTTCATAATAATGCTGTTACAATACTTCTATGTTACAAAAAGAGGGTGGGAGACGGTTGGATGTTGACTGACTTCAGGTATTTTATTATTTTGTTTTTCTTTTCATTTGGATTCGGTTGAAAGATGAGGCTCATAATGAGCTAAGTGAATGAGCTATAGTTGACAGTGCCACTGATGTTCATCTGGGTGATTCACAAGTCTTTTTAAAGGGGCAATCTAGGATTGGTACTTCTAATTTTTGGACATAATGGTATATAGCCCACTGATTCTTGAATATTTTAACTTATAAATGCCTCTATGATCCTCATGATCTGCATCCCTAGCTCTGTCTAGGAATTTGAGTGGGTACGTTCCTCCAACCCCATCCCTCACCTGTTGACCTAAACAAGTACTGGGGGGGGGGATTTTCGAATTGCGGATTGCCCCTCTTAAGACTATTGGGAATCATTCTTTCAGTGGGTGCAGAGGAGGCAGGTTTTGCTCTTCGAGGTTGACGTCTAGAAGCTGTTGGTTTTTAGCTCTGCAGGATGGAGCTTCCGAGAAAAGTCTGCTATTTTTATTTAATTTTTTTTCAATAACATTTGTATCATAAACTCTCGAAAGAGTGGTATCTGTCTGTCTTTAAAGTTTAATGTACAGTTGAAGTCGGAAGTTTACATACACTTAGGTTGGAGTCCATTAAAACTTGTTTACCAACCACTCCACAAATTTCTTGTTAACAAACTATAGTTTTGGCAAGTCGGTTAGGACATCTACTTTGTGCATGACACAAGTAATTTTTCCAACAATTGTTTACAGTGAATTAAGTGAAATAATCTGTATCACAATTCCAGTGGGTCAGAAGTTTGGAAAATTCCAGAAAATGTCATGGCTTTACAAGCTTCTGATAGGCTAACTGACATATGGGTCAATTGGAGGTGGACCTGTGGATGTATTTCAAGACCTACCTTCAAACTCAGTGCCTCTGCTTGACTTAATGGGAAAATCAAAAGAACTCAGTCAAGACCTCAGAAAAAGTATTGTAGACCTCCACGAGTCTGGTTCATCCTTGGGAGCAATTTCCAAATGCCTGAAGGTACACGTTCATCTGTACAAACAATAGTTTGCAAATATAAACACCATGGGACCACGCAGCCGTCATACCGCTTAGGAAGGAGTCGCGTTCTGTCTCCTAGAGATGAATGTACTTTGGTGCGAAAAGTGCAAATCAATCCCAGAACAACAGCAAAGGACCATGCGAAGATGCTGGAGGAAACAGGTACAAAAGTATCTATATCAACAGTAAAACGAGTCCTATATCGACATAACCTGAAAGGCTGCTCAGCAAGGAGGAAGCCACTGCTCCAAAACTGCCATAAAAAAGCCAGACCGGTTTGCAACTGCACATGGGGACAAGATCGTACTTTTTGGAGAAAAGCAAGCCGAAGAACACCATCCCAACCGTAGAGCACGGAGGTGGCAGTATCATGTTGTGGGTGTGCTTTGCTGCAGGAGGAACTGGTGCACTTCACAAAATAGATGGCATCATGAGGGAGGAAAATTATGTGGATACATTGAAGCAACATCTCAAGACATCAGTCAGGAAGTTAAAGCTTGGTCGCAAATGGGTTTTTCAAATGGACAATGACCCAAAGCATACTTCCAAAATTGTGGCAAAATGGCTTCAGGACAACAAAGTCAAGGTATTGGGAGTGGCCATCACAAAGCCCTGACCTCAATCCCATAGAAAATGTGTGGGCAGAACTGAAAAAGCATGTGCGAGCAAGGAGACCTACAAACCTGACTCCGTTACACCAGCTCTGTCAGGAGGAATGGGCCAAAATTCACCTCATTCTTTTGTGGTAAGCTTGTGGAAGGCTACATGAAATGTTTGACCTGAGTTAAACAATTTAAAGGCAATGCTACCAAATACTAATTGAGTGTATGTAAACTTCTGACCCACTGGGAATGTGATGAATGTAATAAAAGCTGAAATAAAGCATTCTCTATTATTCTGACATTTCAAATTCTTAAAATAAAGTGGTGATCCTAACTGACCTAAGACAGGGAATTTCTACTAGGATAAAATGTCAGGAATTGTGATACACCTTAGCCAAATACATTTAAACTTAGTTTATGTAGACTTCCGACTTCAACTGTATGTGCTTATATTCTGATTGTGTGTGACTAGCGTAAGGTGAATCACTGCACCAAATGTTTGATGGCTGAATGTGATCTTATTAAAGAGATGGTGAAAACGAATGAAGCCTGGAATCAGGTTTGTTTATTAGGCTATCCGCATATGAAGGGTCTGCTGCTGGTAACATTCCAATTACTACAGTTTTAAGTCGGAAGTCGGGCCCATAGTGTTTATACTTGCGTACTATTGTTTGTACACATGGACGTGGTACCTTCAGGCATCTGGAAATTGCTCCCAAGGATGAACCTTGTGGGGGTCTACAATTTTTTTTATGAGGTCTTGGCTGATTTCTTTTGATTTTCCCATGATGTCAAGCAAAGAGGCACTGAGTTTGTAAATAGGCCTTGAAATACATCCACAGGTACACGTCCAATTGTCTCAAATGATGTCAATTATTCTATCAGAAGCTTCTAAAGCCATGACATCATTTTCTGGAATTGTCCAAGCTGTTTAAAGGCACAGTCAACTTAGTGTATGTAAACTTCTGACCCACTGGAATTGTGATACAGTGAATTATAAGTGAAATAATAGTCTGTAAAATGTTGTTGGAAAAATAAATAAGTCTGTAAAAAATTGTTGGAAAAATTACTTGTGTCATGCACAAAGTAGATGTGCTAGCCGACTTGCCACAACTATAGTTTGTTAACAAGAAATGTGAGGAGTGGTTGAAAAACAAGTTTTAATGACTCCAACCTGTATATACAGGCTACAGTTGCATAGTAGGCTATGTGTTTCATAAAATTTGAACCTATGACCTAATTCAAAATGAGAAGTTATCAGTACTGTACACACTAGTTGTGTGTGGTCTCATAGTAACCACAGCTCATTGCTGGTATAGATCCAGCAGGCTTTTTAATTACAGAAGAATATTAGGTGGAGAGAGAGAGAAAATAAACAACTTTTTAAAGTGCCAATATTTAGAGAATAAACTCAATTTAATTTTAAGAGTAAGGTCTCAGATATTTCGAGATTAACATAGGGGATTTGTTTAAGTGCATGTCTACCTGGCTCCCAAATAGTCACTGAATAGGAAGAGAACTGGGTTTGAGTCCCTGTCAGTCTCCCCTCTGAATTTTCTTCAACGTTCTGCGTAGCCTAGCCAAACACCTTGCAAAAAAATCTGTGCATAATGTCAACTATTAACGACCTTATCCATGTAACTTTACTATAACAGTAGTATTCCGCCTTATGTCTACTATCCTAATGACTATAGGCTAGTAGGCTACGTGCGCACACCCAATACAAATAATTATATTGGGATCCTGGAGACCGGGGGCTATGCGCGTTTATGTCCCATGTCTATGTTCTATATACTATGGAGACCCCTTCCCCTCTGCTCCGTGGCAAGGTCATTGACATGGGGTTTTGGGCGGCCCTTGAGCACGACTGGAAGCACAATCCTTCTCCACGCAATCCGTGACCTACATTCACAAGATGATAAGCATAGGCCTATGAAGCTACTTCATTAGAAGTAGCGTACATAAAACACCATACCATTACGCACAAATTTGTAAATTAACCTTTCCTTCTGACATATAGGCTGCTGGCCTAACTGTTACTCTCTAAAATACACTATTGCACGGTGTTGGCATACGCAGGGGATTAAGGATAACATTGTTGCGAATTCGAAGGGTGTCTGCACGCAACTCCATGTCTCATCGCAGTCTGACAACGCACCATGGCTGTTAGAATGGTATTGCTTTGGGGATACGGTGTGTGTGTGTGTGACACCTGTTTGAACGAGTGTCTTAGACCCCCGACCCTTCTCCCCCACACCACCTGCATACACACACAACCCACCTGTCTCTACCTATGCATTTATTTTAAAAAATTATCTTTATTGTTTTTATTTTTTTGATTATTTTCTTTCTTTTTAATTAACAACAAATCAATACAACAAGTACATGGGGGAAACACAAGTAAAGAATATACAAAGTACATTTGGGCTAGGGAGTACAATATCACATTACACAGGGACCTTAAGTGACATACACACATTTATAATTCTAACAGCTTTTTTGTTGGCAGAGTATTTAATTCTTAAAATATAAACTCAGAAAAAATAAACTTCCCTTTTTCAGGACCCTGTCTCTCAAAGATCATTTGTAAAAATCCAAACAACTTCACAGATCTTCATTGTAAAGGGTTTAAACACGGTTTCCCATGCTTGTTCAATAAACCATAAACAATTAATTAATGAACATGCACCTGTGGAACGGTCATTAAGACACTAACAGCTTACAGACGGTAGGCAATTAAGGTCACAGTTATGAAAACTTAGGACACTAAAGAGGCCTTTCTACTGACTGAAAAACATAAAAGAAAGATGCCCAGGGCCCCTGCTAATCTGCGTGAATGTGCATTAGGCATGCTGCAAGGAGGCATGAGGACTGCAGATGTGGCCAGTGACGTTTATTCTTGAGAGCTCTGCTCAAAATACCATGTACGTTAGTTTATATATCACACATTACGTCATCACGTCTTAAATGTCCCTCCTCCTCTTTGACAATGACAAAGCTGCTGTTAAATTCCATTCCAACGCATACACATTGCTTATCTTATGCTATCACATGTCACACCATCTGCTACAAGCCTAATGGTTTCTCCCCACCCTGGAAAACTGTTTTCTTACATGAGTACAATGCCAAAAAAATATGCAACACTTTGTGAGTGGTCATTACAAAAGGTACAATTTGCATGTATGTATGTATGTAGTTTTTTTGTTAACTTCTTCATATAGTGGTTGGCAGGATAATATTTATGAATAATTTTATAAGAAACTTCCTTATAAGGATCGGACCCTTTTTTTAAATTTTTGCCTAAAATGACATACCCAAATATAACTGCCTGTAGCTCAGGACCTGAAGCAAGGATATGCATATTCTTGGTACCATTTGAAAGAAAACACTTTAAACTTTGTGGAAATGTGGAATTAATGTAGGAGAATATAACACATTAGATCTGGTAAAAGATACAAACAAAGAAACGTGTGTTTATTTCTTCTTCCAATCATCTTTGAAATGCAAGAAAAAGGCCAATGACTTAGGAATCTAGGCACAATTTAGATTATGGCCACTGGATGGCAGCAGTGTATGTGCAGAGTTTTAGACTGATTCAACGAACCATTGCATTTCTGTTCAAAATGTTGTGTCAAGACTGCCCAAATGTGCCTAATTGGTTAATTAATACATTTTCAAGTTCATAACTGTGCACTCTCCTCAAACAAGGAGGGGGGGGGCACACACCGATCCTTTTGATTAATTTTGTTAATAAGTAGGTATGTGTGTGGCAACATCCAAACTTTTTTCCAACAGACATAATCAATAAAACCATTCCAAAAGGCATGACATAAGGTATAGACACAACATCCTGTTAAAACAAGGCTCGTATAGATCTATTGTTATTGAATGGACTAAAAGAAACTGATATTTTTCCTACTGATGAGTGAACAGGGTTAATCGTAGGCATGTTCTGAGGGTCTTGATACATTCCTGAATAATAAAGCAACACCTGAGGGAATGACATCTAACACAATTGCAAAATCTTTCGGATTTACAGGGATCTTGTAAAGTGAAAAGAATTCCTTATAATTTCAATAAAATACCCTCTGCATATACAAGTTGACTTATCAATAGGATATTATTTAAAATAAAATTTTATTAGTCACATGCACCGAATACAACAGGTGAAATGCTTACTTACGAGCCCCTAACCAACAATGCAATTTCAAAAAATACGGATAAGAATAAGAGATAAAAAGTAATTAAAGAGCAGCAGTAAAATAAAAAATAACAATATATACAAGGGGGTGCCGGTACAGAGTCAATGTGCGGGGGCACCGGTTAGTTGAGGTAGTATGTACATGTAGGTAGAGTTATTAAAGTGACTGCATAGATGACAACAGAGTGGCAGTGGTGTGGAGAGGGGGGGTGTGGGGGGGTGGGGGGGGGGGGGTGGAGGTAATGCAAATAGTCTGGGTAGCCATTTGACTAGATGTTCAGGAGTCTTATGACGTGGGGTAGAAGCTGTTTAGAAGCCTCTTGGTCCTAGACTTGGCGCTCCGGGAAAGCTTGCCGTGTGGTAGCAGAGAGAACAGTCTATGACTAGCGTGGCTGGAGTCTTTGACAATTTTTAGGGCCTTCCTCTGACACTGCCTAGTATAGAGGTCCTGAATGGCAGGAAGCTTGGCCCCAGTGATGTACTGAGCAGGAATCAGGAGGATGGAATTATGGTCAGATTTGCCAAATGGAGCGCATTTGTATGCGTCTCTGTGTGTGGAGTATAGATGGTCCAGAGTTCTTTTCCCTCTGGTTGCACATTTAACATGCTAATATAAATTTGGTAAAACTGATTTAATGTTTCCCTGCATTAAAGTCCCCGGCTACTAGGAGCGCCGCCTCTCGGTGAGTGTTTTCTTGATTGCTTATGTCGGAATACAGCTCATTCAATGCTATCTTAGTTCCAGCCTCTGACTGTGGTGGTATGCAAACAGCTACAAAGAATACAGATGAAAACTCTCGGTAGGTAGTGTGGTGTACAGCTTATCATGAGAAACTCTACCTCAGGTGAGCAATAGCTCGAGATTTCCTTAGATATCGTGCACCAGCTGTTGTTTACAAAAATACATAGACCCTTGTCTTACCAGACGCCGCTGTTCTATCATGCCGGTACATCATATAACCAGCCAGCTGTATGTTGATGATGTCATCGTTCAGCCACGACTCCGTGAAGCATAAGATATTACAGTTTTGAATGTTCCGTTGGTAGTTTAATCGTAACTCGTCGATTTTATTGTCCAACGATTGCACATTTGCTAGCAGAAGTGAGGGTTTATTCGATGGCCTTCGACTTCTCAGCAGGCAGCCCACTCTCCGGCCTCTCTTTCTCCGCCTCCTCTTCACGCAGATCACGGGTCTCGGGGCCTGTTCCCGAGGGAGCAGCATATCCTCCGCCTCGGGCTCGTTAGAGTCGTGAAAGAAGAAAAAGGATTCTGCTAGTCCGCTGTGAGTAATCGCAGTCTTGATGTCTAGAAGTTATTTTCGGTCATAAGAGACGGTAGCGGCAACATTATGTACAAAATGAGTAAAAAAAATAGTTACAAACAACGTAGATAAACGAACAAAAAACACAATCGTTTGGGGGCACGTAAAACATCTGCCTTCTACTCCGGCGCCATTTCGGAACCAATACTCTAAAAACAAATACTTTTTTTATACTTTATACAATATGTCCCGATTATTCCATATATAATATCTGTGTTGAGAAAAATTATGCTTATAAATGAAGGACCATGACAAGAAAACCTGCCAATGAAAAGCAGAGAGTTTCACTGGAACTTTGTCAATATTATAATTGCAAACCAACATGAAGTTAAGTAGAGAAGTAGAGAAGACATGATGAGGAATAAAATTCCAGATAGAAATGGGTCTTCTTAGGAATTGTTTTATCCAATTGATCTTAAAATTATTATTTAAGGTAGTAAAGTCCAGAAAATTCAGGTCACCATTCTCATAAGTGTTCATTACAACAGTTTTCTTAATGTAATGGGTACGGTTTCACCACAGAAAGTTGAAAAGTGTCTGGTCTCTCTCCTTGCTAATTTTACTGTCAAGATATAAAGATAGAGCGCCATATGTTAGTCTAGAGAAACCTTCAGCCTTGGTTATTAGGACTCTTCCTTTTAAAGATAAGTCCCTCTGTAGCCATTGATTTAGCTTCTTCTGTTTGTTTTTTTATATGAGGGTTAAAATGTAGTAAGCCTCTAGACTTCTGATCCTTAGTAATGGTTATGCCTAAATATGTAAGTTCTTCTTTCACTGGAATACCATAATAGGAAGGTGTCACACAATCTTTGACAGCCATGAGTTCACATTTATTAATGTTAAGATATAAACCAGATGCTTTGGGAAAGGATTCTATCACATTGATCGATATGGGAATCTGACGAGGAATCTTTCAGAAAAGGTGTAGTATCGTCAGCCAGCTGGCTTATAATAATTGATTTACCAGCTATGGAAATACCTCATGCGGGACTATTATTTAAAGAATTTGTAAGAAGTTGGGTGATTAATAAAAATAGATACGGTGAGATAATTCCTCTCTTTAACCTAATCTAGGTGAGGTGCCATGTTTCAGTTCGATAGAGCTGTTACCATTCGTATAGAGTCAATAGCCTTACAGAAAGGGAGTGGAAGATGAGCTGATGCTCTATTGTGGATTTAACCGACTTGGATGCAATAGGTGGTTTCCTCCTGAAAATAATCAGTGGCACAACCTCTTCCATGTTGTAATAGGCCTACTTGGTTATTATGTCCTAATTTGGATATTATGCGCTAAAAGAGAAAGGATTTCCTTATTACTAAAGTAACTTCTAAAACTTTCAACGGTGACACCCACAGCAACAGGGAGCCAGGGAGACATGCAGTTAAAACCTGTTTAGGCCAGGGGTGCCGCTAGCGGCACTCCTCCCACATTCCATTGAAAAGGCAGAGCGGCAAATTCAAAAAAAAAATCTTTGAAATATTTAACTTTCACACATTAACAAGTCCAATACAGCATTTGAAAGATAAACATCTTGTCAATCCAGCCAACATGTCCGATTTTTTAAATGTTTTACAGAGAAAACACCACATATATTTATGTTAGGTCACCACCAAATAAAAAAAGACAGACAGACATTTTTCACAGCACAAGTAGGCTGCAGGTAGCATGCACAAGCCAACCTAACTAACCTAGAACCAACCTAAATAACCTAGAAAAAACTACCTCAGATGACAGTCCTATAACATGTTACACAATAAATCTATGTTTTGTTCAAAAAAATTGCATATTTTAGCTATAAATCAGTTTTACATTACTGCTACCATCATAGCTACAGTCAGAAATCGCACGGGAGTAGCCAGAGAAAATACAGACACCAACGTCAACTACCTAATTACTCATCATAAAACATTTCAGACAAATATATGGTGGATAGCTAATGAAAGACAAATATCTTGTGAATACAGACAATATTTCCGATTGTTGAAGTTTTTTACAGCGAAAACACAATATATCGTTATATTAGCTTACTACAATAGCTAGCACACAGCAGCATTGATTCTAGTCAAACGGTAGCGTTAGCACAGTTCGACAGATATATGAAAAAGCATCCCAAATTGGGTCCTTATCTTTGTTGATCTTCCATCAGAATGTTCTCCAAGGGGTCCTTTGTTCAGAAACGTCTTTATTTCGATCCAGAACGAACAATTTCCCTCTTGAATTAGCAAGCACACTTGCCGTGCGATGCTAACCTCTCATTCTTGAACCAATTCTTGCGTCGCATCACGTCTAAAGTCCAGAATAAATTTCAATAATATAATTAAACTATATTGAAAAAACATACTTTAGGATGATATTGTGACATGTATCAAAGAAAATCGAAGCCAGAGATCATATTCACCTTTAAAAAGGTTCTTCCATGAGCCGAGTACAGATCCAACTTCGCGCCTTCCAAAAAAAATTTAAGTCCGCACTTCTCACTCCAAGAGGTTGTATACAACCCCTGAACGAGATAATCAACTGATTTCTGCTCTCACTTCCGCATGACACCCAGGGGAAGGTGTATGACGTGTTTCTACAGTCATAAGTGACATGCCCTTTTATAGACAAGGTCTTAAAGAGAGACTTCGCATTTGGAAATCTCACTTCCGGATAGGAAAATGTCTGTAAAAAGAGTTTCACTTAGAGAAATAATTCAAACGCTTTTAGAAACTAGAGACTGTTTTCTATCCAATAGTAATAATAATATGCATATTGTACAAGCAAGAATTGAGTACGAGGCCGTTTAAATATCATACGATTTTCTCCAAAAGTGAAAACAGCACCCCCTTGTCCTCAACAGAGGACCCTACTTTAATCTTGAACTATAACTGCGACTTTATTCTCAAAATGTTGACTTGATTCTCAAAATTACATTAAGAGTATATTCTCGAAATATTGCCACTTTATTCACAAAATTAAATTTGGACTTTATTGTCGAAATATTGCCACTTTTTTAAAGTACATCGCTTCACTTGGCCCTTATACCTATTTAAGCGAACCGCCAACAATCCTGTCTTCTGTGATAGACGCTCCTGACAGTGATGCTGTCCAATCGACGGAGACCAGTCGTATAAATCCATCCAATGGTAATCCTAGGAGGGGGGGGATCCTCATCCCAGCAATGACAACATTGTCGGTGTTGTAATGAATTATTTTTTAACCCGATACAACACACATTTATTTTGTTTATATTTTCCCAATCGTTATTTTGTCCTTAGTCGTTTTGCCCGCCAGTTTAAAAGAAGCCTGGTCGTTTAGGGAAATACGATTAGTTAAATTTTGTCTCAATGTGTTGGTTTCATTTCGCTCGTGCGTCTTAAAACAGGATTTCTTGTAAATGCTTGCGATGGTTTTGCTTTCTGCAGATTGGTTGATTCCGACTAGATATAAAACAAGACAATCATCAGTGGGCTAAACAGTCGTTTTAGGTGTTCTGGTAAGTAGACTAAAATGTCTTGAAACTGTTGCTCATTACATTTGTTCTTATGTGTAATTTAATCGTAGAAGTGATTCATTAGGGCATATAGCTGATGAGCAAGTTTAAAGGTAGTTGATACATTTTGGATGGTGGCCAGTTGTTTTTTCCAAAAGCTATTATTCTAAAGGGATTGTTGAATATTGCAGTGTTATCAAGAGTTATTAATGTGTTTGTTATTCATAGATTAAATGGAGTATTATTATAGGCTGTATTTGTATGATTGTATTGTCCATTTAACTAGTCTGCATCTGTCTGTCTGTATCGACCCTCTCTTCAATATGGTGCATCTTGTTCTCTCAGTGATGGGGCGTGGTCCTGGACATAACCATGAAGACCACGTCCTCAGGACGAACACTATGGTTTGGCTCCCCAGCTTCCTGCATGGTGGGTCTTCCAGCCTGGTGTCCACTCTCACCACCTTCCCCATCTACAAGATCGTGTTCCGCCAGCAGCTTCACAGCACCGTAGTCAGCCAGGCGATAGGCCAACTCAGGAAGGAGGGTTTCCTGAAGCTCTACAGGGGTGTGGTGCCCCCTCTACTGATGAAAACCCTGAACGGGACGCTACTTTTTGGAATACATGACACTTTCCTCCACTGTCTCTCCTCCATCACCAACCCCTGCGGTGTCATCCCTCTCTCCGCCGCGTTACCAGCTGTGGCCGGGCTCGGCACAGGCATCGTGGAGGCCTTGGTGTTCACGCCATTTGAGCGTGTGCAGAATGTGTTGCAGAACGGGGGCAACGACCGCAGCCTGCCCACCCTGAGGAGTGTGCTGGCCCGGCTGGGGACGGAGAGGCTGGGGACGGGGTACTACAGAGCCTTCATCCCCATACTGGCCCGTAACACCCTGGGAAGCTGCATCTACTTCGGTCTGAAGGACCCCGTCAGTGCTGCTCTGAGGGAGAAGGGGCTTCCTCCTATGGCCTCATCCTTCCTGTCAGCAATGGTAGTCAGCTCCATGGCGATCAACCTGCCCCTGTATCCTCTGTCTGTGCTGGTGGTCAACATGCAGGCTGGGGTGGTGGGTGAGGCAGCGGGGGTGAGGGGGAGCTGGAAGGCACTGTGGGAAGGTCAGCTGAAGAGGAGCATCCCCCTGCTGTACCGTGGAGGTTCCCTGGTTATCGTCAGGAGCTGTATCAGCTGGGGAATCACTACAGCCATCTACGACCGATGCTCCGCACACTGAAACACAACACCTCATTGCTCCATTCCAGACAAGTCTGTGTCACAAATTGCACCCTATTCCCTTTGCAGTGCACTACTTTTAGGGCCTTGGTGAAAAGTAGTGTACTACATAGGGAATAGGGTGCAATTTGGAAAGAACTTCATAGGGCGTATGTCAATAGCCTGAAGTGGCTTCCTTTCTCGTCTCTTTCTCTGTCTCTCTTTCTCTCTCTCTCTCTCTTTTTCTCTCTCAATTCAATTCAATTTGCTTTATTGGCATGACGTAACAATGTACATATTGCCAAAGCTTATTTTTGATATTTACAATATGAAAAAAAAATGAGAATCAAAATTGTCAACGGAACAACAGTAACAACAATAACCAAGTGTCAAAATAACCATACATTGAACAATAACAATAAGCATACAGTAGAGTACATGTGCAGGTTGATTGGTCTGTCAGACACTGTCCCTCAACTTATGGCAGGCAGCAATGTAGTGAGCTGCCAACCCACAGCTCTCTACGTCCTCCCCCAACTGGACGGGTAGCTTACTCTCATCAGAGAGATCTTTGAAACCTTTGGGGAAATGACACTCTCTAATTGTTTTATATTTTTCACATTTTGTCAGGAAATGCAGCTCCGTCTCAGGTTCTGCTGTGGTGCAGTGATTGCACAGCGTTTCCTCTTACAGTAAGTCATGTTTTCCTGTGTCTACCTTTCTCAGTGGCAAGGCTGTGCTCACTGAGCCTGTACTTTGTCAAGGTTTTTCTAAGGTTTTGATCAGTAACCATGGTCAAACAGTTAGCCACGGTGTACTGTTGATTTAGGGCCAGATAGCACTGCTTTGTGCTTGTGCTTGTGTTTCCCAATAAGCAATGTAGTTTTGTTTTGACTGTGTTGTAATTTGGTTTATTCTGATTGATTGGATGTTCTGGTCCTGAGGCTTCAGTGTGTTTTTAATTTAAAAATTTTTATTTCAACTTTATTTAACCAGGTAGGCTAGTTGAGAACAAGTTCTCATTTGCAACTGCGACCTGGCCAAGATAAAGCATAGCAGTGTGAACAGACAACAACACAGAGTTACACATGGAGTAAACAATAAACAAGTCAATAACACAGTAGGGGGGGGAAAAAATAAAATAAAAAAAAGAGAATCTATATACAATGTGTGCAAAAGGCATGAGGAGGTAGGCAATAAATAGGCCATAGGAGCGGATAATTACAATTTAGCAGATTAACACTGGGGTGATAAATCATCAGATGATCATGTGCAAGTAGAGATACTGGTGTGCAAAAGAGCAGAAAAGTAAATAAATAAAAACAGTATGGGGATGAGGTAGGTAAATTGGGTGGGCTATATACCGATGGACTATGTACAGCTGCAGCGATCGGTTAGCTGCTCAGATAGCAGATGTTTAAAGTTGTTGAGGGAGATAAAAGTCTCCAACTTCAGAGATTTTTGCATTTCGTTCCAGTCGCAGGCAGCAGAGAACTGGAAGGAAAGGCGGCCAAATGAGGTTAGTAGAACAAGTTTGTGAACTCAGTCCCAGGACCAGCTGGATGTGGGGACTATTTTCTTTGCTCTTTCTTTCTCTCTTTCTCTCTCTCGCTCTTTCTCTCTCTCGCTCTTTCTCTCTCTCTCGCTCTTTCTCTCTCTCTCGCTCTTTCTCTCTCTCTCGCTCTTTCTCTCTCTCTCTCGCTCTTTCTTTCTCTCTCTCGCTCTTTCTCTCTCGGCCTCTCTCTCTCTCGCTCTTTCTCTCTCGGTCTCTCTCTCTCTCTCTTTTCCTTCATCTGCCTGGTGTGAAACCTGAGTGGTGGGTGGTCACCTGGTAGGCATGCACCATATTGCGCACTTCCGCTAGAAATTAGGAGCAGATAAGTCAAGATCAAAGGAGCAAAGGAGAGAAGAGCAAAAGAGGAGACCACTTTTGACTATTGAAATGGTACCCTTGGTGATGACCGCTGATGTCTTATGGAGCTGTTCTGTTCAGGAATGCAGCATGTTCTCAAGGATGGTCCAGCAGCTGCAGTTGGGCACCACTTTATTAGTCAGGCCACGCACATTTTATTCAATGTTTAAAAAGTGAACAGGAACACTTTTAAGTTGACAGATTTCTATTTTGTTTTTGAGGGACAGCCTTTAAACATTTAATTACATTTGTATGGCCTTAGTCATCAAAGCTCTCTCTGATATCAGGTTTTTATGAGCCAAAGATTACTGTGCAATGATGTTTAGTGGTTCTATTTCTCTCAGGTGCCTCACTGTTTCCTATTTTTTTTAAGTACTGAATGTATCAAAGCCTAGGAGATCCATTTATGTTCAAGGTGCTCTAACACGGTTCGTCAACATGGGCTTTAATATTTCAATGAACAACTGCATGTGAATCAAATAAGATATGTATCCCTCAGTATAGGCCTACCCTTCTATTGTCTTATACCTGGATACCATTACCAACTTCCGTTTCTCACAAAATGGACTATAAGTGTATATTATCGTAGCTGAATCAGAATTAGTTAGGTAACATAGATAAATAAGATGTTTTATTTACTTTCATAATATGCAGAATATCAGAAAGGGAGAAGGGCTCCACTATGTCTGTTCTCCAGTCACTCCCTTCTTTTCCCATTGGGGGGAGGAGTATGGCAGTGTCTGGAATCATTGTATTACCCCTCTGATGTTGTATGAATCTTGACCTAGTATATGACCTAGAGGTTCACTCCCCTTAGTGAGCTTCTCCAGGAGTGGGGAGAAGAGGGGGAGTATTTTAGATGGGAGTATCTAGAATTGACAATTGATATATGCCATTGGATGAGGTAATGTTTTGGTACTAAGAAGTACCAAGAACGAGATTAGAACCTCGTCTTAGAGACCAAACTGAACAATAATTTATAGCTAATGCTATCTGGCTATGGGATAGTCCTCTTTCAAGTAAAAGGCCCTTTGTAATGTATCTAAGATCTGTGGTTTGTCATGTGAGTTGAGAGGGGTGTATTCTTTTGTAGGGACTCTCAGAGAATTCATTTATAGACACTGAATTGATCTGAGAGTCAAAGGGCTATGGTGAAGCTCATATAATTAAAGATGGACTTTATAATACAACTCTGACTTGTGTGTGGTTGGCTCTCTCATCATTTAGTAATACAGGAAATTACCACGACAATATATTCTATTCTAGTTTATTATTTTCTACTCTGAGAGGAATACTTGAATGATAGTGTTTTGACCTCAGAGAAAATATCCCAGACTCTGTACTACTATACAATGTTGATCCATAAAGCTGCATTATGATTTGTACTGAACAAAAATGGAAACGCAACATGCAACAATTTCAACGATTTTACAGAGTTACAGTTCATATAAAGAAATCAGTCAATTGAAATAAATAAATTAGGCCCTAGTCTATGAATTTCACATGAATGGGCAGGGATGCAGCAATGGGAGGGCATAGGTCCACCCACTGGGGAGCCAGGCCCAGCCAGTCAGAAGGAATTTTCCTCCACAAAAGGGCTTTATTACAGACATAAATAATCCTCAATCTGCGGTTGTGAGGCCGGTGGACGTACTGCCAAATTCTCTAAAACGATGTTGGAGGTGGCTTATGGTAGAGCAATTAACATTACATTCTCTGGAAACAGTTCTGGTGGACATTCCTGCAGTAAGCATGCCAATTACACGCTCCCTCAACTCGAGACGAAACTGCACAATTTAGAGCAATTTTTTATTTTCTTCAGCACAAGGTGCACCTGTGTAATGATCATGCTGTTCAATCAGCTTCTTGATATGCCACACCTGTCAGGTGGATGGATTATCTTGGCAAAGGAGAAATGCTCATTAACAAATTTGTGCACAAAATTTGAGAGGAATAAGCTTTTTGTGCGTATGGAACATTTATGGGATCTTTTATTTCAGCTCTTGAAACATGGGACCAACACATGTTGCATTTATATTTTTGTTCAGTATATATGCCTGAGCATTAATACATGTTTTATCAAACCACACTTGAGTTTCATCTTGCAAGTTATTCTGAATATGAGTATGCATTTCATCCTAAACTTCATGCTGAGGGAATTCTCTTCCTGTGACGAAGATGCTTCTTGCATTGCCCTGTAAGCTATGCTGTATATATCCACAAGGTGGCGATGTGGTATCACTTTCTGATTTATTAAACGAACGCTGCACAAGATTGTCCCCCCTGAACATCTCAAATCAAAAATATAGCCTGGCCAATGGTATCCCTCTTCTGGATGGATTGGACCAATGCCGTAGCTCAGATTGGTGTCCATGTTGGTGTGAGGAAGGGCGTGCTTTCCCTATTTAAACCTACATCCAGACGTTGTACCTGTAACGGACATTCTCACCGCACATCCCCGTACCAGGTAAATATTGGTAGCTTTAGTATACAAATTATTCAAATGCGATCTTGTTATCTCTCTCTGTCTGTTCGTTAGTTTATGCATGCCACCCCATGTTGCCATGATAGTCTAATAACGTTATTCTGATGATGGTGTTATTATGCAATTGTAAGCATTTTTCAGACGTTTTTAAAATGTATTTTTTTAGACAGAAGGAAGGGACTGTCGGCAGGTTGTATTTGATTGGAATTAAAGAGTAGTCTATAGACTATTGGTTATTATTAGGCTATATGATTTAGTGTTAGGCTATTTAAGGATTTACTTTGTTCCTGTGTTGACAGCTCTGCAATGCATGCATTTAATGCGCCTGCACCCCTACACATCATTCCAACTAGGCTATTAAACGTGTCTGTTTAAATATTGTATGGTTAGGTTAGGCTAATTGTCATCATCATGGCGATATAAAATAGTTACAGGCCTTGGTGTGATGACCTGCCGAATATATTTAAATATTTGAAGTTGTCGCACTGTTACCTAAAGCCCAATCAATGCATGTGATGCTGACGGCGCAGTGCCGTGGTTCTAGCCTACAGTCTGCTTATAGATTTGGCGGTTCGTCGGGGTGCGGTTTTATGATAAAAACATGTTCTACCGGTGAGCTCAGCATGCCTTAACATGACAGATCCGTCAAATTATCTTATTTTTTACTGAAGATGGCGTTGACACCTATCAATTAATCTGCGCGTTTTGCATAAATTGGTCTGGTGAAACAAAATCTAACCCATCACACCCAGTTATTGCGCACGCGGGCACCTAGATAAGGTTTGCCAGCAAGCAGATCATGAGACTGTGTTTGTGAGTTCTGTGTTTGTGAAAGTATAAAATCAATATTTGTTCAATTAAGCACCAGTGTGTGGAGGCGGCACATGATATGCCATTGGCCCTTGCATGTGAAATCACACTGCAATGTAGACTTTCTAATAGTATGCTAAGAATTGCATTTGTGTTTAAATTAGTAGGCTAGAGGTCAACACAGATCTAATAGACCAGTAAGTAGCACCTTAACATCCTAATGCATGTAGGTTCATTCATTGACATCCTTTCATAGATTTAGAGAATTCAATGTTTCCATCCCAATATGCTCTTTGTGCAGCCTCTCTCGGAACCAGAACGTACCAGTACACGTTCCTGTATACCAGAACCAGTGCATTGCAGCAAACCTGAGTGCTTGGGTAACTCTCAGTGAAACATAACACCATAAGACAAGCTCTCTCTCTCACCTGACTATTTGTTCTCCTTTGTTAGATGGTAAATGGTGAAGTCGTGGGAGTGGTGTGTGTTGATTCAAGTAACTGAATTACGTAACTAGCTAGAGTAGTCTATATTGATTATACAGGTGTGTGCGTGCGTGCGTGCGTGTGTGTGTGGTAAAGTGGGTGCGGCTGGACTTCACCTGCATGCACTCACCTGTATTCTAGATTACATATTTGTCTAAGGACTCTCTCTCTCTCTCGACATTTACATTCTGACTCCTTCTCCCTCAGACATCATCTAAGATGGGCGACAACAACCCAGTGAAGCAGGGAGTGGAGACCTTTGACAAGAAGTGTCTAAAGAAGACCAATACAGCTGAGAAGAACACCCTGCCAACCAAGGAGGGTATGTTTCTCCTACCCTCCTATCCTATCTCCTTTTCTGCCTATGGTGGCCTTTCTCAATAGCAAGGCTATGCTCACTGAGTCTGTACATAGTCAAAGCTTTTCACTGAGTCTGTACATAGTCAAAGCTTTCCTTAAGTTTGGATTAGTCACAGTGGTCAGGTATTCTGCCACTGTGTACTCTCTGTTTAGGGTCAAATAGCATTCTAGTTTGCTCAGTTTTTTGGTTAATTCTTTCCAATGTGTCAAGTAATTATCTTTTTGTTTTCTCATGATTTGGTTGGGTCTAATTGTGTTGCTGTCCTGAGGCTCTGTGGCGTCTGTTAGTGTTTGTGAACAGAGCCCCAGGACCAGCTTGCTTAGGGGACTCTTCTCCAGGTTCATCTCTCTGTAGGTGATGGCTTTGTAATGGAAGGTTTGGGAATCAACGTCCTTTTAGGTGGTTGTAGGATTTAACGTATCTTTTCTGGATTTTGCTAATTAGCCGGTATCGGACTAATTCTGCTCTGCATGCATTATTTGCATGCAATGTACCTGTCTCCATCTCTGTTTACAGTAGCTACCCTGTACCTGTCTCCCTCTCTGTTTACAGTAGCTACCCTGTACCTGTCTTCCTCTCTGTTTACAGTATCTACCCTGTACCTGTCTCCCTCTCTGTTTACAGTATCTACCCTGTACCTGTCTCCCTCTCTGTTTACAGTAGCTACCCTGTACCTGTCTCCATCTCTGTTTACAATAGCTACCCTGTACCTGTCTCCATCTCTGTTTACAGCAGTTACCCTGTACCTGTCTCCCTCTCTGTTTACAGTAGCTACCCTGTACCTGTCTCCCTCTCTGTTTACAGTAGCTACCCTGTACCTGTCTCCCTCTCTGTTTACAGTAGCTACCCTGTACCTGTCTCCCTCTCTGTTTACAGTAGCTACCCTGTACCTGTCTCCCTCTCTGTTTACAGTAGCTACCCTGTACCTGTCTCCCTCTCTGTTTACAGTAGCTACCCTGTACCTGTCTCCCTCTCTGTTTACAGTAGCTACCCTGTACCTGTCTCCGTCTCTGTTTACAGTAGCTACCCTGTACCTGTCTCCCTTTCTGTTTACAGTAGCTACCCTGTACCTGTCTCCCTCTCTGTTTGCAGTAGCTAAGTGCCTCCCACTGTTTTGTACAGAGAAAAGACTGCAACACTGCACTAGTATGATATAGGCCTATTACTGATTAACCGAGAGCCTGGTACACACCTGAGGGCCACAGTAAGAGGTCTTTGTCCTTGTTCAACCTAATGCCTTTGGCTGGCCAGGAAGTCATAAAATACTCAAAGGTGTGCCCTTCTACTGTAGTGTTAGTGCCCTTGTAGTGTTAGTGCCCTTCTACTGTAGTGTTAGTGCCCTTCTACTGTGGTGTTAGTGCCCTTCTACTGTAGTGTTAGTGCCCTTCTACTGTAGTGTTAGTAGTGTGTTAGTGCCCTTCTACTGTAGTGTTAGTGCCCTTCTACCGTAGTGTTAGTGCCCTTCTACCGCAGTGTTAGTGCCCTTCTACTGTGGTGTTAGTGCCCTTCTACCGTAGTGTTAGTGCCCTTCTACCGTAGTGTTAGTGCCCTTCTACCGTAGTGTTAGTGCCCTTCTACTGTAGTGTTAGTGCCCTTCTACTGTAGTGTTAGTGCCCTTCTACCGTAGTGTTAGTGCCCTTCTACTGTAGTGTTAGTGCCCTTTTACTGTAGTGTTAGTGCCCTTCTACTGTAGTGGTAGTGCCCTTCTACTGTAGTGTTAGTAGTGTGTTAGTGCCCTTCTACTGTAGTGTTAGTGCCCTTCTACTGTAGTGTTAGTGCCCTTCTACTGTAGTGTTAGTGCCCTTCTACTGTAGTGTTAGTGCCCTTCTACCGTAGTGTTAGTGCCCTTCTACTGTAGTGTTAGTGCCCTTCTACCGTAGTGTTAGTGCCCTTCTACTGTAGTGTTAGTGCCCTTCTACCGTAGTGTTAGTGCCCTTCTACCGTAGTGTTAGTGCCCTTCTACCGTAGTGTTAGTGCCCTTCTACTGTAGTGTTAGTGCCCTTCTACCGTAGTGTTAGTGCCCTTCTACTGTAGTGTTAGTAGTGTGTTAGTGCCCTTCTACTGTAGTGTGAGTGCCCTTCTACTGTAGTGTTAGTGCCCTTCTACCGTAGTGTGAGTGCCCTTCTACTGTAGTGTTAGTGCCCTTCTACCGTAGTGTTAGTGCCCTTCTACTGTAGTGTTAGTAGTGTGTTAGTGCCCTTCTACCGTAGTGTTAGTGCCCTTCTACTGTAGTGTTAGTAGTGTGTTAGTGCCCTTCTACTGTAGTGTTAGTGCCCTTTTACTGTAGTGTTAGTGCCCTTCTACCGTAGTGTTAGTGCCCTTCTACCGTAGTGTTAGTGCCCTTCTACTGTAGTGTTAGTGCCCTTTTACTGTAGTGTTAGTGCCCTTCTACTGTAGTGGTAGTGCCCTTCTACTGTAGTGTTAGTAGTGTGTTAGTGCCCTTCTACTGTAGTGTTAGTGCCCTTCTACTGTAGTGTTAGTGCCCTTCTACTGTAGTGTTAGTGCCCTTCTACTGTAGTGTTAGTGCCCTTCTACCGTAGTGTTAGTGCCCTTCTACCGTAGTGTTAGTGCCCTTCTACTGTAGTGTTAGTGCCCTTTTACTGTAGTGTTAGTGCCCTTCTACCGTAGTGTTAGTGCCCTTCTACTGTAGTGTTAGTGCCCTTCTACTGTAGTGTTAGTGCCCTTCTACTGTAGTGTTAGTGCCCTTCTACTGTAGTGTTAGTGCCCTTCTACCGTAGTGTTAGTGCCCTTCTACTGTAGTGTTAGTGCCCTTCTACCGTAGTGTTAGTGCCCTTCTACTGTAGTGTTAGTGCCCTTCTACCGTAGTGTTAGTGCCCTTCTACCGTAGTGTTAGTGCCCTTCTACTGTAGTGTTAGTGCCCTTCTACCGTAGTGTTAGTGCCCTTCTACTGTAGTGTTAGTAGTGTGTTAGTGCCCTTCTACTGTAGTGTGAGTGCCCTTCTACTGTAGTGTTAGTGCCCTTCTACCGTAGTGTGAGTGCCCTTCTACTGTAGTGTTAGTGCCCTTCTACTGTAGTGTTAGTAGTGTGTTAGTGCCCTTCTACCGTAGTGTGAGTGCCCTTCTACCGTAGTGTTAGTAGTGTGTTAGTGCCCTTCTACCGTAGTGTGAGTGCCCTTCTACCGTAGTGTTAGTAGTGTGTTAGTGCCCTTCTACCGTAGTGTGAGTGCCCTTCTACTGTAGTGTGAGTGCCCTTCTACTGTAGTGTTAGTGCCTTTCGACCGTAGTGTTAGTGCCCTTCTACTGTAGTGTTAGTAGTGTGTTAGTGCCCCTTTACTGTAGTGTTAGTGCCCTTCTACTGTAGTGTTAGTGCCTTTCGACCGTAGTGTTAGTGCCCTTCTACTGTAGTGTTAGTAGTGTGTTAGTGCCCTTTTACTGTAGTGTTAGTGCCCTTCTACTGTAGTGTTAGTGCCCTTCTACTGTAGTGTTAGTAATGTGTTAGTGCCCTTCTACCGTAGTGTTAGTAGTGTGTTAGTGCCCTTCTACCGTAGTGTTAGTGCCCTTCTACTGTAGTGTTAGTGCCCTTCTACTGTAGTGTTAGTAATGTGTTAGTGCCCTTCTACCGTAGTGTTAGTAGTGTGTTAGTGCCCTTCTACCGTAGTGTTAGTGCCCTTCTACTGTAGTGTGAGTGCCCTTCTACTGTAGTGTTAGTGCCTTTCGACCGTAGTGTTAGTGCCCTTCTACTGTAGTGTTAGTGCCCTTTTACTGTAGTGTTAGTGCCCTTCTACTGTAGTGTTAGTGCCTTTCGACCGTAGTGTTAGTGCCCTTCTACTGTAGTGTTAGTAGTGTGTTAGTGCCCTTCTACCGTAGTGTTAGTGCCCTTCTACTGTAGTGTTAGTGCCCTTCTACTGTAGTGTTAGTGCCCTTCTACTGTAGTGTTAGTGCCCTTCTACTGTAGTGTTAGTAGTGTGTTAGTGCCCTTCTACCGTAGTGTTAGTAGTGTGTTAGTGCCCTTCTACTGTAGTGTTAGTGCCCTTCTACCGTAGTGTTAGTGCCCTTCTACTGTAGTGTGAGTGCCCTTCTACTGTAGTGTTAGTAGTGTGTTAGTGCCCTTCTACTGTAGTGTTAGTGCCCTTCTACTGTAGTGTTAGTGCCCTTCTACTGTAGTGTTAGTGCCCTTCTACCGTAGTGTTAGTGCCCTTCTACCGTAGTGTTAGTGCCCTTCTACTGTAGTGTTAGTGCCCTTTTACTGTAGTGTTAGTGCCCTTCTACCGTAGTGTTAGTGCCCTTCTACTGTAGTGTTAGTGCCCTTCTACTGTAGTGTTAGTGCCCTTCTACTGTAGTGTTAGTGCCCTTCTACTGTAGTGTTAGTGCCCTTCTACCGTAGTGTTAGTGCCCTTCTACTGTAGTGTTAGTGCCCTTCTACCGTAGTGTTAGTGCCCTTCTACTGTAGTGTTAGTGCCCTTCTACCGTAGTGTTAGTGCCCTTCTACCGTAGTGTTAGTGCCCTTCTACCGTAGTGTTAGTGCCCTTCTACTGTAGTGTTAGTGCCCTTCTACCGTAGTGTTAGTGCCCTTCTACTGTAGTGTTAGTAGTGTGTTAGTGCCCTTCTACTGTAGTGTGAGTGCCCTTCTACTGTAGTGTTAGTGCCCTTCTACCGTAGTGTGAGTGCCCTTCTACTGTAGTGTTAGTGCCCTTCTACTGTAGTGTTAGTAGTGTGTTAGTGCCCTTCTACCGTAGTGTGAGTGCCCTTCTACCGTAGTGTTAGTAGTGTGTTAGTGCCCTTCTACCGTAGTGTGAGTGCCCTTCTACCGTAGTGTTAGTAGTGTGTTAGTGCCCTTCTACCGTAGTGTTAGTGCCTTTCGACCGTAGTGTTAGTGCCCTTCTACTGTAGTGTTAGTAGTGTGTTAGTGCCCTTTTACTGTAGTGTTAGTGCCCTTCTACTGTAGTGTTAGTGCCTTTCGACCGTAGTGTTAGTGCCCTTCTACTGTAGTGTTAGTAGTGTGTTAGTGCCCTTTTACTGTAGTGTTAGTGCCCTTCTACTGTAGTGTTAGTGCCCTTCTACTGTAGTGTTAGTAATGTGTTAGTGCCCTTCTACCGTAGTGTTAGTAGTGTGTTAGTGCCCTTCTACCGTAGTGTTAGTGCCCTTCTACTGTAGTGTTAGTAATGTGTTAGTGCCCTTCTACCGTAGTGTTAGTAGTGTGTTAGTGCCCTTCTACCGTAGTGTTAGTGCCCTTCTACTGTAGTGTGAGTGCCCTTCTACTGTAGTGTTAGTGCCTTTCGACCGTAGTGTTAGTGCCCTTCTACTGTAGTGTTAGTGCCCTTTTACTGTAGTGTTAGTGCCCTTCTACTGTAGTGTTAGTGCCTTTCGACCGTAGTGTTAGTGCCCTTCTACTGTAGTGTTAGTAGTGTGTTAGTGCCCTTTTACTGTAGTGTTAGTGCCCTTCTACTGTAGTGTTAGTGCCCTTCTACTGTAGTGTTAGTGCCCTTCTACCGTAGTGTTAGTGCCCTTCTACTGTAGTGTTAGTGCCCTTCTACTGTAGTGTTAGTGCCCTTCTACTGTAGTGTTAGTGCCCTTCTACTGTAGTGTTAGTAGTGTGTTAGTGCCCTTCTACCGTAGTGTTAGTAGTGTGTTAGTGCCCTTCTACTGTAGTGTTAGTGCCCTTCTACCGTAGTGTTAGTGCCCTTCTACTGTAGTGTGAGTGCCCTTCTACTGTAGTGTTAGTAGTGTGTTAGTGCCCTTCTACCGTAGTGTTAGTAGTGTGTTAGTGCCCTTGTACTGTAGTGTTAGTGCCCTTCTACTGTAGTGTTAGTAGTGTGTTAGTGCCCTTCTACTGTAGTGTTAGTAGTGTGTTAGTGCCCTTCTACTGTAGTGTTAGTGCCCTTCTACTGTAGTGTTAGTAGTGTGTTAGTGCCCTTCTACTGTAGTGTGAGTGCCCTTCTACTGTAGTGTTAGTGCCCTTCTACTGTAGTGTTAGTAGTGTGTTAGTGCCCTTCTACTGTAGTGTGAGTGCCCTTCTACTGTAGTGTTAGTGCCCTTCTACTGTAGTGTTAGTAGTGTGTTAGTGCCCTTCTACTGTAGTGTTAGTGCCCTTCTACTGTAGTGTTAGTAGTGTGTTAGTGCCCTTCTACTGTAGTGTTAGTGCCCTTCTACTGTAGTGTTAGTAGTGTGTTAGTGCCCTTCTACTGTAGTGTTAGTGCCCTTCTACTGTAGTGTTAGTAGTGTGTTAGTGCCCTTCTACTGTAGTGTTAGTGCCCTTCTACTGTAGTGTGAGTGCCCTTCTACTGTAGTGTGAGTGCCCTTTTACTGTAGCGTTAGTGCCCTTCTACTGTAGTGTTAGTGCCCTTCTACTGTAGTGTTAGTGCCCTTCTACTGTAGTGTTAGTGCCTTTCGACCGTAGTGTTAGTGCCCTTCTACTGTAGTGTTAGTAGTGTGTTAGTGCTCTTCTACTGTAGTGTTAGTGCCCTTCTACTGTAGTGTTAGTGCCCTTCTACTGTAGTGTGAGTGCCCTTCTACTGTAGTGTTAGTGCCTTTCGACCGTAGTGTTAGTGCCCTTCTACTGTAGTGTTAGTAGTGTGTTAGTGCCCTTTTACTGTAGTGTTAGTGCCCTTCTACTGTAGTGTTAGTGCCCTTCTACTGTAGTGTTAGTGCCCTTCTACTGTAGTGTTAGTGCCCTTCTACTGTAGTGTTAGTAGTGTGTTAGTGCCCTTCTACTGTAGTGTGAGTGCCCTTCTACTGTAGTGTTAGTGGTGTGTTAGTGCCCTTTTACTGTAGTGTTAGTGCCCTTCTACTGTAGTGTTAGTGCCCTTCTACTGTAGTGTTAGTGCCCTTCTACTGTAGTGTTAGTAGTGTGTTAGTGCCCTTTTACTGTAGTGTTAGTGCCCTTCTACTGTAGTGTTAGTGCCCTTCTACTGTAGTGTTAGTAGTGTGTTAGTGCCCTTTTACTGTAGTGTTAGTGCCCTTCTACTGTAGTGTTAGTGCCCTTCTACTGTAGTGTTAGTGCCCTTCTACTGTAGTGTTAGTGCCCTTCTACTGTAGTGTTAGTGCCCTTCTACTGTAGTGTTAGTGCCCTTCTACCGTAGTGTTAGTGCCCTTCTACTGTAGTGTTAGTGCCCTTCTACTGTAGTGTTAGTGCCCTTCTACTGTAGTGTTAGTGCCCTTCTACTGTAGTGTTAGTGCCCTTCTACCGTAGTGTTAGTGCCCTTCTACTGTAGTGTTAGTGCCCTTCTACTGTAGTGTTAGTGCCCTTCTACTGTAGTGTTAGTTCCCTTCTACTGTAGTGTTAGTAGTGTGTTAGTGCCCTTCTACTGTAGTGTTAGTGCCCTTCTACTGTAGTGTTAGTGCCCTTCTACTGTAGTGTTAGTGCCCTTCTACTGTAGTGTTAGTACCCTTCTACTGTAGTGTTAGTGCCCTTCTACTGTAGTGTTAGTGCCCTTCTACTGTAGTGTTAGTGCCCTTCTACTGTAGTGTTAGTAGTGTGTTAGTGCCCTTCTACTGTAGTGTTAGTGCCCTTCTACTGTAGTGTGAGTGCCCTTCTACTGTAGTGTTAGTAGTGTGTTAGTGCCCTTCTACTGTAGTGTTAGTGCCCTTCTACTGTAGTGTTAGTGCCCTTCTACTGTAGTGTTAGTGCCCTTCTACTGTAGTGTTAGTAGTGTGTTAGTGCCCTTCTACTGTAGTGTTAGTGCCCTTCTACTGTAGTGTTAGTGCCCTTCTACTGTAGTGTTAGTAGTGTGTTAGTGCCCTTCTACTGTAGTGTTAGTGCCCTTCTACTGTAGTGTTAGTGCCCTTCTACTGTAGTGTTAGTAGTGTGTTAGTGCCCTTCTACTGTAGTGTGAGTAATGTGTAGTTTCTCTTCATTTACCTATATTTAAAGTAGAGGTTAAATCTTCACATCCAGGAACAGCACAGCATTGTCCCATTTGTACAGGTACGCCCAATGCATTCCAGTTATCAAGTACACACTTGTCTTACTGCTATCCAGCTGCGTTGCAGAACCGTGATGGTTGTTTTAGTGGTGCCGTGGCCTTGCGACCCTCAGCTATTACTGTGGTATTGATAACATTATAGTAGTCATATAGAACTGGTATTGATAACATAGTAGTCATATAGAACTGGTATTGATAACATTACAGTAGTCATATAGAACTGGTATTGATTACATTATAGTAGTCATATTGAACTGGTATTGATAACATTATAGTAGTCATATAGAACTGGTATTGATTACATTATAGTAGTCATATAGAACTGGTATTGATTACATTATAGTAGTCATATAGAACTGGTATTGATAACATTATAGTAGTCATATAGAACTGGTATTGATAACATTATAGTAGTCATATAGAACTGGTATTGATAACATTATAGTAGTCATATAGAACTGGTATTGATAACATTATGCTGAGGGGTCATATAGAACTGGGCTTTCTGGGCCTGGGCACTGAGCTTTGCAGTCCAGCTGCAGTGGAGAGGCAGTGCAGTTAGGGGGGGGAGAGGCTGCCTTTTGGTGCAGAAAGGGTGTGGACTAAAGAGGGTTAAGTGCAGTCAGAGAGGGTGTGTAGAGGGAAATATTTAGTGCAGACAGGGAGTGTACTAAAGAGGAGTTTAGTGCAGATCTAGAGAGGCCTTAGTTTGGACAGGATGGACAAGACTGAAGCCTTAATTCAGACAGGATGAACTAGACTGAAGCTGTAGTTCAGACAGGATGGACTAGACTGAAGCCATAGTTCAGACAGGATGGACTAGACTGAAGCTGTAGTTCAGACAGGATGGACTAGACTGAAGCCAAGGTTCAGACAGGATGGACTAGACTGAAGCCGTAGTTCAGACAGGATGGACTAGACTGAAGCCAAGGTTCAGACAGGATGGACTAGACTGAAGCTGTAGTTCAGACAGGATGGACTAGACTGAAGCTGTAGTTCAGACAGGGTGGACTAGACTGAAGCCGTAGTTCAGACAGGATGGACTAGACTGAAGCTGTAGTTCAGACAGGATGGACTAGACTGAAGCCGTAGTTCAGACAGGATGGACTAGACTGAAGCCGTAGTTCAGACAGGGTGGACTAGACTGAAGCCGTAGTTCAGACAGGATGGACTAGACTGAAGCCGTAGTTCAGACAGGATGGACTAGACTGAAGCCGTAGTTCAGACAGGATGAACTAGACTGAAGCCGTAGTTCAGACAGGATGGACTAGACTGAAGCCGTAGTTCAGACAGGATGGACTAGACTGAAGCCGTAGTTCAGACAGGATGGACTAGACTGAAGCTGTAGTTCAGACAGGATGGACTAGACTGAAGCTGTAGTTCAGACAGGATGGACTAGACTGAAGCCGTAGTTCAGACAGGATGGACTAGACTGAAGCCGTAGTTCAGACAGGGTGGACTAGACTGAAGCCGTAGTTCAGACAGGATGGACTAGACTGAAGCCGTAGTTCAGACAGGATGGACTAGACTGAAGCCGTAGTTCAGACAGGATGAACTAGACTGAAGCCGTAGTTCAGACAGGATGGACTAGACTGAAGCCGTAGTTCAGACAGGATGGACTAGACTGAAGCTGTAGTTCAGACAGGATGGACTAGACTGAAGCCAAGGTTCAGACAGGATGGACTAGACTGAAGCCAAGGTTCAGACAGGATGGACTAGACTGAAGCCGTAGTTCAGACAGGATGGACTAGACTGAAGCCGTAGTTCAGACAGGATGGATTAGACTGAAGCCAAGGTTCAGACAGGATGGACTAGACTGAAGCCGTAGTTCAGACAGGATGGACTAGACTGAAGCCGTAGTTCAGACAGGATGGACTAGACTGAAGCCGTAGTTCAGACAGGATGGACTAGACTGAAGCCGTAGTTCAGACAGGGTGGACTAGACTGAAGCCGTAGTTCAGACAGGATGGACTAGACTGAAGCTATAGTTCAAACAGGGAGTGACGTGAGAGAGGAGCAGGAAGAGAGGAGTTGAGCTGTCACCATGGCAGCAGCCTTGTCAACATGAACTGATCCCTCCCCTCCCTGCTTCCTCCTTTCTCTTGTCTGCGTCCCAAATGGAACCCTTATCCCTACATGGTGCCCGGCTCTGGTCAAAAGTACAGCACTTCATAGGGAATATGATGCCATTTGGAATGTAGACTCTTATCTATCTGATCCAATCCTGACCTGAGATGCTGCATGCCCACTTCTCAAACTTCATCAATCAGGCATTGAAGTCAGTGGGAGGGAGATTATTTGGGTGGATATTAAAGGTCCAATGAAGCCGTTTTTATCTCAATATCAAATCATTTCTGGGCAACAATGAAGTACCTTACTGTGATTGACTTCAATTAAAATGGTCAAAAAGAAACAAAAATTGCTTCTTAGCAAAGAGCCATTTCTAAATAAATTTTGCCAGGACTGTCGGAGAGTGGTTTGAGTGGTGAGCAGAAAACAGAAAATTAGCTGTTATTGGCAGAGAGGTTTGGAACTCTCTTTCTTATTGGTCTATTAACTAATTTACCTCATGGTGATGTCACCACGGAAGGCCAAAACTCCATCCCACCAAAACAGGCTGAAATTTCAGGTGGTCTTTTCAAACAGCTTTTACACTAAAAGGGCATTATCATAACTTTCACAGTATTATCCCAACCTCATAGTGTGGAAATGTATACACATTGTTTGTCAGTAGCAGTGTGGTAGGAGGTGTGATTGGGAGTGCAGTAGTAAGCATCATGCATGTTCACCGCTCTAGAAACACCTGCTGCAATAACCCCCAGGACAGAATACTGCCATGCAGGGAGGAACCTCTAGTAAAGACATCTAGACACCTATTGAATTCGGTTGGTTAGGCTTTCTATTTTCAATTCTCTATTTACCAGGTATTTACATCAGTATTACATGGTAATATTAAAATGACATGACAATTACTCTGTTACCGTTTTCTATTGTGTAGCCTTCCATGTTATTTCATAAAGCACAATTTCCCCATAAAAACCTGGGAAATGTCAGACAGGGCTGTACAGTGCGGTATTACCTGCAGGTATAACATAAAGCGTCACATACATTTTAAAGATTTACTGTATAAAAGAGAGGGTTATTGATAACAGGATAAAAGACACTTGACCAATGACAGGAGGTTGAGCCAGCCAGGCTGATAACAAGCCAATGACAGGAGGTTGAGCCAGCCAGGCTGATAACAAGCCAATGACAGGAGGTAGAGCCAGCTAGGCTGATAACAAGCCAATGACAGGAGGTTGAGCCAGCTAGGCTGATAACAAGCCAATGACAGGAGGTCGAGCCAGCCAGGCTGATAACAAGCCAATGACAGGAGGTTGAGCCAGCCAGGCTGATAACAAGCCAATGACAGGAGGTTGAGCCAACCAGGCTGATAACAAGCCAATGACAGGAGGTTGAGCCAGCCAGGCTGATAACAAGCCAATGACAGGAGGTTTAGCTAGCCAGGCTGATAACAAGCCAATGACAGGAGGTTTAGCTAGCCAGGCTGATAACAAGCCAATGACATGAGGTTGAGCCAGCCAGGCTGATAACAAGCCAATGACAGGAGGTTGAGCTAGCCAGGCTGATAACAAGCCAATGACAGGAGGTTTAGCTAGCCAGGCTGATAACAAGCCAATGACAGGAGGTTGAGCCAGCCAGGCTGATAACAAGCCAATGACAGGAGGTTTAGCTAGCCAGGCTGATAACAAGCCAATGACAGGAGGTTGAGCTAGCCAGGCTGATAACAAGCCAATGACAGGAGGTTGAGCCAGCCAGGCTGATAACAAGCCAATGACAGGAGGTTGAGCTAGCCAGGCTGATAACAAGCCAATGACAGGAAGTTGAGCTAGCCAGGCTGATAACAAGCCAATGACAGGAAGTTGAGCTAGCCAGGCTGATAACAAGCCAATGACAGGAAGTTGAGCTAGCCAGGCTGATAACAAGCCAATGACAGGAGGTTGAGCTAGCCAGGCTGATAACAAGCCAATGACAGGAAGTTGAGCTAGCCAGGCTGATAACAAGCCAATGACAGGAAGTTGAGCTAGCCAGGCTGATAACAAGCCAATGACAGGAAGTTGAGCCAGCCAGGCCGATAACAAGCCAATGACAGGAAGTTGAGCCAGCCAGGCCGATAACAAGCCAATGACAGGAAGTTGAGCTAGCCAGGCTGATAACAAGCCAATGACAGGAAGTTGAGCTAGCCAGGCTGATAACAAGCCAATGACAGGAAGTTGAGCCAGCCAGGCTGATAACAAGCCAATGACAGGAAGTTGAGCTAGCCAGGCTGAGGAACCATCTGTCTCACAAGCTGCCTTTCAGCCTGCGCCGCTCCTGAGAGTGGATTCATCCTCTCTTTCTATTGCTCCTTCTGAGAGTGTTTTTATCCTGTCTTCTATTGTCCAGTCATAGCTCATGATTTTAACGTTCAGTATGAGGATGTACTGCCATTTTAGGATACAGTATCTTCCATTTTGGATTGGTTGTGGTGTCCTGTTTTGAGTGTTTTGGAATAGATGAGGTGATGAACAAATATCTGATAGTTTGATTACTCAATATGCCAGATATCCATCACAACAGTGTTCAAGATATAGACTAATCACCAACTTCTCTCTCTTTCTCTCACAGATATCGAGCAGGAGAAGAAAGCTGAAGGAGGCTCCAAATGAAACGCCATGGTTCCTCTCCTCCAGTCGTCGTTCTCTCTTCTCCTCCTTTTAAGAAATATGTCTATCATCTCTGCTTCTGCTTCTTTGCGTTTCACCATGTTAATTCATCACAATGGCGTTGACTGTGATGCTGTGGGGTTAGGGGTGCATGATTAGTAAAGGGAAGGCCACTACCATTTTAACCGTCAATGTTTTGAATTATGCTTTTTCATGCAGTCTTGGTTGGAAAGGGATAAACTAAGATCAAGATGGAAAAGACATGGCGTTTGTTGAAAAAAAGGAAGAACTAAGCATGTTGTGTTTGTGTCAATGACATATAATACTGTCACCATCAACAGTTAGTTCCACTGTCAACTATGCCCAATGTTCTGCCTGTACACAGTGCCATTCTGGATAAGCTCTATAACAATAACATGAGAGAAGATATTTTTGTTTTAATAAAATTTGTGTTTTAGTCTTGTCTTATTTTTTTTGACTTAAGCAATAAGATCTTGTGTAATCTTGTGATGTTTTTGTCATTATATTGAGAATACAATCCTATTAAGAAGATTCTTTAAAAGATGTATGTATGAGTGATTATTAGCTAGTTTGACTGGCAGAGCTCATTCAGGACAGGTTGAAGTGTAATCTGAGGCACATACCAACCAATGACTGTGAATGACATATGAATGGACAAAGCCATTGATCACGTGATACCATTCGTTCCTATGTGAAGAATCAATAGCGCATTGAAGCCAAATGAAGTCTGTTAAAATGGCGTCTCATAGAGACATAACATGCGCAGTTTGAGCTACTCCAGGAAGTGACTTTGCAGGCTAGCCCCCTCATTGAGGAACTCAAGGTGAAGGCTGATCAGGGTACTGCAGATTGTCATTAGTAACTAAATTATCCTTATAACTTGTTCTGTGTCCGATTTTTAAATAATAATTTCAAGGACATACATCTGGTGTATTAGAAGCAATTGTTTTGACCATGATTGTCTTCTAAACATGATTTTATTTACACAAAGATTGACCACGAAAATTGAATTTTTTTCATTCACTATAATCCTGTTTTCTGCAAACAATGCCTGCAGTACCACAGTCAGCCTTGAACTCCCGCGGCTTCAATGAGAAAGGCATGTCGTTCTCCCCTGATACAGTACTCTTGTCAGCCATAAAATGAAAATATTTCCATTTCATTGTGTGCTACACAGGTATTGCAACACATTTTTCTTGTCAGAGTCTCAACCAAGTGTACCGTCGCTGTGGATGCTACTGCAAGGTGCTGGTGTTTTACAACACGTAGCTAATCAGCTGTGGACGCCAACCGATGCCTCCAACTCTAACTACAAACTCAAGCAAATCTGAGGAGTCAAAAACGAAACACCCTTTATTATGATCCAACTATTACACCTTCAAAACAAATGTTACCAGGAGATGTTTCCATAGGAACAGCATTGCAGCACAACACAGGGCTGTTGTATATTCAGAGCTGTACAACATTTAGTTGCGTGTTTTCCTTGGATATTGAAATGCAGGCACTACCAAGGTTTTTCCCCCAAAAGTTCTGTATTGCTTGTGTTGTGTTTCACTTTAATGGTTTTACTATAGCCAGCCAGGTGAAGTGCCAGTCTCCGTCCCAAATTGCACCCTATTCCCTATATAGTGCACTCTATTTGAACAGAGCACTATGAGCCAAGGTCAAAAGTAGTGCACTACAAAAGGAATAGCGTGCCATTTGGGACATATTCGTACTCCTGCCTCTGCAACAGGACCCAGCATGCCAACAGAGAGGTGTGGTTTAGGTTCATAAAACAATACAATGTACAATCAGTCCTGTACGAGTTATGATCAGGGTTGGGTACTTTCTAAATGTTTCTTTACCTTTATGTAACTAGGCAAGTCAGTTAAGAACAAATTATTACTTAGAATAATGGCCTAGAAATAGTGGATTCACTGCCTTGTTTAGGGGTAGAACAACAGATTTTTAACTTGTCAACTCAGGCATTTGATCTAGCAACCTTTCAGTTACTGGCCCAACGCTCTAACCACTAGGCTACCTGCCGCCCCAGGTAGCTGTTACAGTTACTAGTTACCTGTCCAAAATTGTAATCAGTAACGTAACTTTTGGATTACCCAAATTTAGTAACGTAATCTGATCACATTCAGTTACTTTTAGATTACTTTCCCTTCAAGAGTCATTAGAAGAAGATAAAAATGTATGTTACCATTTGAACAACATCTATTGCAGGATAAATCAATGTTAAAGTTTACATAGCTGGCCATATATGGATGTTAAATTTTACTTTATGGGTTGGTTATATAGGCTTCTTCTAACCCACCGTTTCTACTACATATAATAATATGATTAAATTATATCTTTACATTAATATATATAATATATATATATAAGTCCAAAAATGGATGTAGCAACTACAGATTGCCCCTTTAAGTCTATCAGAAGTGTGCAAGTTTGAGCATGTGTCCATTAGGCCTATGGATTTATTTTATCAGCATGTGATTGAGCGATATAAAAGCCTCACTTGTATTCCATAGGCTGGGATCCGCACTATGCAGCTGTTATTCCATAGGCTGGGATCCGCACTATGCAGCTGTTATTCCATAGGCTGGGATCCGCACTATGCAGCTGTTATTCCATAGGCTGGGATCCTCACTATGCAGCTGTTATTCCATAGGCTGGGATCCACACTATGCAGCTGTTATTCCATAGGCTGGGATCCTCACTATGCAGCTGTTATTCCATAGGCTGGGATCCGCACTATGCAGCTGTTATTCCATAGGCTGGGATCCGCACTATGCAGCTGTTATTCCATAGGCTGGGATCCTCACTATGCAGCTGTTATTCCATAGGCTGGGATCCTCACTATGCAGCTGTTATTCCATAGGCTGGGATCCTCACTATGCAGCTGTTATTCCATAGGCTGGGATCCTCACTATGCAGCTGTTATTCCATAGGCTGGGATCCGCACTATGCAGCTGTTATTCCATAGGCTGGGATCCTCACTATGCAGCTGTTATTCCATAGGCTGGGATCCTCACTATGCAGCTGTTATTCCATAGGCTGGGATCCTCACTATGCAGCTGTTATTCCATAGGCTGGGATCCGCACTATGCAGCTGTTGTTCCATAGGCTGGGATCCTCACTATGCAGCTGTTATTCCATAGGCTGGGATCCTCACTATGCAGCTGTTATTCCATAGGCTGGGATCCTCACTATGCAGCTGTTGTTCCATAGGCTGGGATCCTCACTATGCAGCTGTTATTCCATAGGCTGGGATCCGCACTATGCAGCTGTTATTCCATAGCCTCGATCCGCACTATGCAGCTGTTGCAAGAGCGCATTTTCCACTGGCTGTCCACTGGTTTCAAAAACAATAATTGTTAGGCAGCTTAAACTTCTTGAATTCAACCATTATTGGGTTCAAATCAAATTGTATTTGTCACATGCGCCGAATACAACAGTGAAATGCTTACAAGCCCTTAACCAACAATGCTTTAATTAAGTAGTTAAGAAAAATAATTGTTAAGTAAAGAAATTGAAATAAAAGTAACAAATAATGAAACAGCAGCAGTAAAATAACAATAGCAATATGTACATGTAGGTAGAGTTAAAGGAACTATGCATAGATAATAAACAGAGAGTAGCTGCAGAGTAAAGGAGGGGTCTGGGTAGCCCTTTGATTAACAAATACACATTTCTATTCGTAAACAGCCATCCACAACAACCACAATCCGTAAGGCGCAAATAGCTAAATGAGAGAGCAGCAGTGTGATTCACATCAATGCGCTATGTAGATATCAATAATAAGTGATATCCGTATCACCGTAGACTACACCACTGCTGTCCTTACCTCAAAGCCTTTATTCAAATTGGATAATCTTTGGATGCCGACAGCAGTCGTACCATTGGGAGACATAACTTGGACTGTAGCCTACAAAAGCCCATTCCTGCTCTTTTACCGCGATCCATCAACCACATTTGTTCTGTCATCATAGTGGTCTCTGACGTGGTCAGACTCGCTCAGGTGGAACAAATTTAAACCTGCGCCTTTTTTCAATTGTGATTTGAACTGTCATTGAGAAAACAGAAGTGTCAAATATTTTTTTCGCAAACATCCTTTCTGAATTTAAAAGTAATCCTCGAAGTAATCATCTACATTTTTCAAAAGTATCTTTAATCTGATTACAACATTTTTGCCGGTAACATAATGGATTACAGTTACAGTTTTTTTAATCCCTTACATGTAATCCGTTACTCCCCAACCCTGGTTATTTAAAAAAAATATATATATTTAACTAGGCAAGTCAGTTAAGAACAAATTCTTATTTACAATGACACCTACATGATGCTGGGCAAATTGTGCGCTGCCCTATGGGACTCCCAATCACGGCCGGTTGTGATACAGCCTGGATTCGAACCAGGGTGTCTGTCGTGACAACTCAAGCACTGAGATGCAGCGCCCTAGACTGCTGCGCCACTCGTGAGATTATAAGTACATTAGCTCAGTTGAATGTTCTGGGGTCTTCTTCTGCACAATTACACAACACTTCTTACAATTTATGCCACTGCAAAAAAAAGGGGAAGTCAAGATCGTGTTACTAACAGGTCTGCCTGTTCTTATAGTTGAGAAAGGAAGGAATCATGTCTAGGAATTTAGCAGAGGAGATTTAAAACAACTGCGTTCCACAATTGATCATGGATCATGCCTCCACTTGCCAGATCTTACAGATCTCTCCTATTGTGAAAGTGCACATACTGTGCCTTAAAAAGTATTCACACCCCTTGACTTTATCCAAATGTTGTTGTGTTGTAGCCTGAATTTAAAATAGATTAAATTGAGATGTTGTGTCACTGGCCTACACACTATACTCCATAATGTCAAAGTGCAATTACATTTTTACAAATGAATTAAAAATGAAAAGCTGAAATGTCGAGTCAATAAGTACTCAACCCCTTTGTTATGCCTTTTTATCCCTTTTTTACTCTCTGTTCTAGACGTTCTAGACGACCAATTCTCATAACTTTTAGCCGTACCCTTATCCTACTCCTCCTCTGTTCCTCTGGTGATATAGAGGTGAATCCAGGCCCTGCAGTGCCTAGCTCCACTCCTATTCCCCAGGCGCTCTCTTTTGATGACTTCTGTAACCGTAATAGCCTTGGTTTCATGCATGTTAACATTAGAAGCCTCCTCCCTAAGTTTGTTTTATTCACTGCTTTAGCACACTCTGCCAACCCGGATGTTTTAGCCGTGTCTGAATCCTGGCTTAGGATTCTGACATTTTCATCCCTAACTACAACATTTTCAGACAAGATAGAACGGCCAAAGGGGGCGGTGTTGCAATGTACTGCAAATATAGCCTGCAGAGTTCTGTCCAACTATTCAGGTCTGTTCTCAAACAATTTGAACTTCTAATTTTAAAAATCCACCTCTCTAAAAACAAGTCTCTCACCGTTGCCGCCTGCTATAGACCACCCTCTGCCCCCAGCTGTGCTCTGGATACCATATGTGAACTGATTGCCCCCCATCTATCTTCAGAGCTCGTGCTGCTAGGCGACCTAAACTGGAACATGCTTAACACCCCAGCCATCCTACAATCTAAGCTTGATGCCCTCAATCTCACACAAATTATCAATGAACCTACCAGGTACCACCCCAAAGCCGTAAACACGGGCACCCTCATAGATATCATCCTAACCAACTTGCCCTCTAAATACACCTCTGCTGTTTTCAACCAAGATCTCAGCGATCACTGCCTCATTGCCTGCATCCGTAATGGGTCAGCGGTCAAACGACCTCCACTCATGACTGTCAAACGCTCCCTGAAACACTTCAGCGAGCAGGCCTTTCTAATCGACCTGGCCGGGGTATCCTGGAAGGATATTGACCTCATTCCGTCAGTAGAGGATGCCTGGTTATTTTTTTTAGATGCCTTCCTCACCATCTTAAATAAACATGCCACATTCAAGAAATTTAGAACCAGGAACAGATATAGCCCTTGGTTCTCTCCAGACCTGACTGCCCTTAACCAACACAAAAACATCCTATGGCGTTCTGCATTAGCATCGAACAGCCCCCGTGATATGCAACTTTTCAGGGAAGCTAGAAACCAATATACACAGGCAGTTAGAAAAGGCTAGCTTTTTCAAGCAGAAATTTGCTCCCTGCAACACAAACTCAAAAAAGTTCTGGGACACTGTAAAGTCCATGGAGAATAGGAACATCTCCTCCCAGCTGCCCACTGCACTGAAGATAGGAAACACTGTCACCACCGACAAATTCACTATAATTGAGAATTTTAATAAGCATTTTTCTACGGCTGGCCATGCTTTCCACCTGGCTACCCCTACCCCGGTCAACAGCACTGCACCCCCCACAGCTACTCGCCCAAGCCTTCCCCATTTCTCCTTCTCCCAAATCCAGTCAGCTGATGTTCTGAAAGAGCTGCAAAATCTGGACCCCTACAAATCAGCCGGGCTAGATAATCTGGACCCTTTCTTTCTAAAATTATCTGCTGAAATTGTTGCCACCCCTATTACTAGCCTGTTCAACCTCTCTTTCGTGTCGTCTGAGATTCCCAAAGATTGGAAAGCAGCTGCGGTCATCCCCCTCTTCA
Source organism: Salvelinus alpinus (assembly GCF_045679555.1). NCBI lineage: Eukaryota > Metazoa > Chordata > Actinopteri > Salmoniformes > Salmonidae > Salvelinus > Salvelinus alpinus. The sequence continues at coordinate 96,152,149 of NC_092089.1, forward strand.
AAGGGGGGGACACTCTTGACCCAAACTGCTACAGACCTATATCTACCCTACCCTGCCTTTCTAAGGTCTTCGAAAGCCAAGTCAACAAACAGATTACCGACCATTTCGAATCCCACCATACCTTCTCCGCTATGCAATCTGGTTTCAGAGCTGGTCATGGGGGTGCACCTCAGCCACACTCAAGGTCCTAAACGATATCTTAACCGCCATCGATAAGAAACAATACTGTGCAGCCGTATTCATTGACCTGGCCAAGGCTTTCGACTCTGTCAATCACCACATCCTCATCGGCAGACGCGACAGCCTTGGTTTCTCAAATGATTGCCTCGCCTGGTTCACCAACTACTTCTCTGATAGAGTTCAGTGTGTCAAATCGGAGGGTCTGTTGTCCGGGCCTCTGGCAGTCTCTATGGGGGTGCCACAGGGTTCAATTCTTGGACCGACTCTCTTCTCTGTATACATCAATGATGTCGCTCTTGCTGCTGGTGAGTCTCTGATCCACCTCTACGCAGACGACACCATTCTGTATACTTCTGGCCCTTCTTTGGACACTGTGTTAACAACCCTCCAGGCGAGCTTCAATGCCATAGAACTCTCCTTCCGTGGCCTCCAATTGCTCTTAAATACAAGTAAAACTAAATGCATGCTCTTCAACCGATCGCTGCCTGCACCTGCCCGCCTGTCCAACATCACTACTCTGGACGGCTCTGACTTAGAATATGTGGACAACTACAAATACCTAGGTGTCTGGTTAGACTGTAAACTCTCCTTCCAGACTCAGATCAAACATCTCCAATCCAAAGTTAAATCTAGAATTGGCTTCCTATTCCTCACTAGCTTTAAGCACCAGCTGTCAGAGCAGCTCATAGATTATGCACCTGTACATAGCCCATCTATAATTTAGCCCAAACAACTACCTCTTTCCCTACTGTATTTATTTATTTTGCTCCTTTGCACCCCATTATTTCTATCTCTACTTTGCACATTCTTCAACTGCAAATCAACCATTCCAGTGTTTTACTTGCTATATTGTATTTACTTCGCCACCATTGCCTTTTTTTGCCTTTACCTCCCTTATCTCACCTCACTTGCTCACATTCTATATAGACTTATTTTTCTACTGTATTATTGACTGTATGTTTGTTTTACTCCATGTGTAACTCTGTGTTGTTGTATGTGTCGAACTGCTTTGCTTTATCTTGGCCAGGTCGCAATTGTAAATGAGAACGTGTTCTCAACTTGCCTACCTGGTTAAATAAAGGTGAAATAAAAAAAATAAAAAATGCCAAGCCTAAATAAGTTCAGGAGGAAATATTTACACAACAAGTCAGATAATAAGTTGCATGGACTCACTCTGTGTGCAATATTAATGTTTAACATGATTCTTTAACCTCATCTCTGTACCCCAAACATATAATTATCTATAAGGTCCCTCAGTCCAGCAGTGAATTTCAAACACAAATTCAACTACAAAGACAAGGGAGGTTTTCCAATGCCTCACAAAGAAGGGCACATACTGGTAGATTGGTAAACAAAAAATAATTCAGAAATTGACTATCCCTTTGAGGATGGTGAAGTTATTAATTACACTGTGGATGGTGTAACAATACACCCAGTCACTACAAAGATACAGGCGTCCTTCCTAACAGTTCCCTGAGAGGAAGGAAACCGCTCAGGGATTTCACCATGAGGCCAATGGTGACTTTAAAACAATTACAGAGTTTAATGGCTGTGACAGGACAAAACTGAGGAGTGTGTGAATTTAAGTATGCTCTCTCTAATTCTCTCTTTCTCTCTTTCTTTCTCTCTCCCGGAGGACCTGAGCCCTAGGACCATGCCTCCGGACTACCTGGCATGATGACTCCTTGCTGTCCCCAGTCCACCTGGCCGTGCTACTGCTCCAGTTTCAACTGTTCTGCCTGCGGCTATGGAACCCTGACCTGTTCACCGGACGTGCTACCTGTCCCAGACCTGCTGTTTTCAACTCTCTAGAGACTGCAGGAGCGGTAGAGATACTCTTAATGATCGGCTATGAAAAGCCAACTGACATTTACTCCTGAGGTGCTGACTTGCTGCACCCTCGACAACTACTGTGATTATTATTATTTGACCATGCTGGTAATTTATGAACATTTGAACATCTTGGCCATGTTCTGTTATAATCTCCACCCGGCACAGCCAGAAGAGGACTGGCCACCCCTCATAGCCTGGTTCCTCTCTAGGTTTCTTCCTAGGTTTTGACCTTTCTATGGAGTTTTTCCTAGCCACCGTGCTTCTACACCTGCATTGCTTGCCGTTTGGGATTTTTGGCTGGGTTTCTGTACAGCACTTTGAGATATCAGCTGATGTAAGAAGGGCTATATAAATACATTTGATTTAATTTGATTTAGGAGTAACTAGAAAGTTGTAGTTACTCTACAACACTAACCTAATTGAAAGAGTGAAAAGAAGGAAGCCTGTACAGAATACAAATATTCAAAAACATGCAATAAGGCACTAAAGTTAAACTGCAAAAAATGTGGCAACGAAATTAACTTTATGTCCTGAATACAAAGCGTTATGTTTGGGGCAAATCCAATACAACACATCACTGAGTACCACTCTTCATATTTTCAAGCATGGTGGTCGCTGCATCATGTTATGGGTATGCTTGTCATCGGTGGGGACAAAGGAGTTGTTTAGGATAAAAAGAAACGGAAAAGAGTTAAGCACAGGCAAAATTCTAGAGCAAAACCTTTTTCAGTCTGCTTTCCAACAGACACTGGTAGCAACCCCTTTTAGCAGGACCATAGCCTAAAACACAAGGCCAAATATACACCGGAGTTGCTTACCAAGATGACGTTGGATGTTCCCGAGTGGCCTAGTCACAGTTTTGAATTAAATTGTCTTTTAAAATCTATGGCAATACTTGAAAATGGCTGTCTAGCAATGATCAACAACCAACTTGACAAGGCTTTAAGAATTTTTTAAAGAATAATGTGCAAATATTGTACAATCCAGGTGTGCAAAGCCCTTCGAGATTTACCCAGAGATACTCACAGCTGTAATCACTGCCAAATATGATTCTAACATGTATTTACTCAGGGGTGTGAATACTTATGTAAATTTGATATTTCTGTATTTCATGATCCCATATTTATGGTGGTTATCTAGCAACAATAAGACTTTTTTCTTTACTTTTGAACAGAAAAGTCCCCCCTCTCATCTTTACTTTGAATCCAGACCATAACAGCTCATATAGTGAAGAATAGGGTGGTGTACACACACAGTAACATGTGCTGAAGCCTACTTGTTAGTACATGTTCCCGAACCAGCAGAGTTATTATCAAACTAACACTCTCACAGGTTTCACCCAACCCAGTATTCTTCCACTAGATCAACAGCAGGTCTCTGCCCAGGGCTTGTTTCTGGTCGTAGGCTACTAACTCATATAGCTCTATTATCTACGGGTACAATTCAATAAGTGAAGCATGTTTATTACCATGAGAATCACCGTTGCAACAGAAGTAAGGGTTCTGCAGAATTTGAGCAATGATGGTATGTGTGGGTCTTGGCAAAGATAAAGAGAGGTGTTGCATCACAATACTACAGAGGAGTTATTTTCTTCAGTTAGTTTATCTTTCACAGCTCATGTAGTTTGTTATGTTGAAGACAGGTTATTTGGATAATTATAAGTATTGTAGTAGATTAGATGTCTTGGAATGTTTGGTGTTGTACTAGGTATGTAATCTACCATGAGAGTAAATTAGATGTCTTGGAATGTTTGGTGTGGTACTAGGTATGTAATTTACTCTCATGTTGACTGAAACTTTTGTGGCCAAAAAGTGTATAGTACTGATGACAGAGCTGCGTTAAGTACACCAGAAAGGAAACTGTACTGTACTGAGTCCAGTCGAAAAACGCTGTAATTATGGTGGCTCAGAAGGCGATTGATTACTCTATAGTGTGCTGCAAGTGTTTTGCAATTTGAAATAGTCACACCCAGAGCAATGTTTTTATTTATTTATTCTAAATACATGGCTCTGGTCATGCCCATATTGATCAGCACACACCTCGCCACACCCACCAAACGGGAGCAAACGTACCTCAAATGCTGTTGAAGAACGGTTCTCATCGTTTTGGGGAAACGTGTGGTTTCATTTCAAATCGTCACGCAACGTAGAAAACGTTGACGCGAACTCGACGCACCTCAGCTGTGACATTGGGTTAGTTTTTCTTTCCCCTTTTATTTGGTGACCTCTAGCGCATGAGAAGAGAACGACAGGTAATACCTGAAGTATCCTGTAGGTGGCACCAAATATCGTGTTAATGTCAGGTAGGGGGCGGGACCAATGCTCTGATTGGGTCAACTCGAGTCCCTCAAAGCTGGCAAAACATAGCTGCTTAGTTAGCTATCTTTACTAACTAGCCAGTTACAGGCTAACAGGGACATGGCTTAGCGTGGTTCGAGCAATTACATCGATAATCATATAGCTATATTTTTATTACATACATCTCATTTACTTCATTTACAAAAAAATCTTTGTAAACGTACTTGATTAACGCAAACTCGTGCGTTGGATTTATCAGGCTAATTCGAGCATTTCTTGACAACACGGCTCATCTCAACCGGTGAAGCCAAGGTAGGTTTGTTATGTTTAGCTAGCGCTTTAGCTTGGTGGCTGGCTAATCAACAGTTCTCTTGGAAATGCATCGATGTAAGGACAATGATCTATTGGCTTGCATGATAAATTATATAAATGCATGTGTTTTAACGTTAATTTGATCTAATTAGCTAGCAACAAATGGCAACTAGACGCTGCACTTATCTTTAGCTGTAAATGTTGGCGGCATTCAATGAAACTGAATGTGAGTGGGGGGAGATGCGGTTTGTGCCCGCTGTTAACCGACAATGTCAGCCTTCGAAGCTTCGGCCGTTATTTCTTTATTCATCATGGCAGCGTTATTAATTATAAACATGGGAGTTTGTTAGTTGATGTAGCCAGAAAATATATTCAACTGCCGTCTATGGCTTTTATTGGCATGTAAACGTAACGAAGTAACTAGCTATGGTCAAATTGATTAGTTATCCCACCACGATGAGCTTGCAGTTTGAGTGTTTGTTCGGATGATTGCTTATCTCAAAACAGTGGTTTGAATGGTTTGTTCCTTACGCGAGCTGCTGATCGAAACATTCGATTATCTTCCCCTAGCAGAACAGGAGCAACATGGTAGTTCCGGACAGCGCCGGTGAGGTCCAACCGGCAGGCAATGACTGTACCGGGGGTCTCATGAAGACGTCCCAGCCGAGCTACGAGGAGGAGCAGGAGCTAGCAGGGGTGGAGCTGGAAGAGGTACGTAAGCTCCAGGAGCTCATTCGAAGACTCGAGGTCCAGAATCAAACACTCCGCAACAGGGGAGGCAGTAAAAATCTACATCTCAGAGGAGCGACCACCACAAACAGTAACCTCACAACCAGTACCAACATCAATGAGAGAATCTCTTCCAGTGAAGAGGTGACCAACACCAACTCCCCTCTCAGGTTGGGGAGCAGTGGAAGTTGTGGAGCAGAACTAGGCAGCAGCAGCAGTGACGTGGAGCTGTCCCCTCCTCAGGACAGTAGTAGCAGTGAGGATATGTCCCCGCTCCCGGCAGCTAACCAGATAGAGGATGCGGATGGTGGACTGTGCGCAGGCTTTCTGACCCTGCCCTGCGGGAACGGACCAGGACCGGCGCAGACCCAGGGGCTAAGCCCAACCCCAGAGAGTCCCTCTCTGGACAGCTATGAGTCTGAGACTCTGGCGGAGAGCGACTCGGGGGTGGACCAGTTGGCCCTGGATGAGGTTGATGTTCTGGACCTATGGGAGGACCTTGCAGAGGTGGATGACGAGGACAGCTGGTAGGTACCATGGGGATAGGAGCGAGACAAAGGAAGCATCTGAAATTCCAACCTATTTCCTATATAGCTAATGCAGTACTTTAAACGGGGGCCTGCATAAGGCTCTGCTCAAAAGGAGTGCACTATATAGGGAATAGAGGGTCATTTCAGATTCAGTCAAATATCCTCTGCACTCTGTTTGGAAGGTCTCCTACCTTTTATTTTCTCTGCTCCGATCATAAAGGGTCTTAGTCAGCTTTTTAGTCTACGGTCCCTTCCTCATCTGCTGTGTATCTGCAGATTCTGCTCTGTTCAGATGAAACGTATTCCCAGTAGACACTAGACATGCATTCTGATCACTGCAGATGAAGGAGAGGAACACATGTAGACGTATCTTCACTAGTCTGCACCCCCACATGTTGGAGTGGAGACATCTGTTTACCACTGTCTCCAGGGGTCAGCGTGATGTCATACTGTGTGTGTGTGGGGGATGAGTTTGTGATCACACTCAGGATGATGGAAGGCCCTATAGCCAGATGAGTCATTATGTTACTGTTCTGTTGAACCTTTCAATCTCATAAGTATAGGGACTATGACTGTGACCTTTAGTCATACCAACGTCCCAAAAGGCACCCTATTCCCGTTATAGTGCACTACTTTTGACCAGGGCCCTAGTGCACTATGTAGGGAATAAGGTACTGTTTGGGACGTGGCCCTAGGTTGAAGGTGGGTCTCTGCTGTGGCAGTTGGCCTGGTTTCCGTGATACGCAGCAACCAGAGGAAAACATGCAGAAAATACATGCAGATTTGATGCAGCTGGGCTAGTAGGTCTTTAGATGGAAATATCTGTGCGCTGCTTCTGCCTTGGAAATGCTCGGCTTTGTGGGCTGTATAAAATGGGCACTGACAGGCAGTGCCTCTGATCACTGAATCTATGTGACTGGGAGAGAGAAAAGAGGGGTTAGTGTGGAGAGAGAGGATGGGTAGTGACTGAGAGGGAGACTGAAATGGACAGAGAGGGGGGGTGCCTTGCTCTAGAGGGAGAGGGGCCACTGTTGTCGCTGGGCGAGGGGCAGCCAGCCAACGTGATTTACTCTGGGCACTGTGTGTGTGCGCTCAGCAGCAATAGTGATTTTTCTCCTCTGACATGAATACCCAGAGAGGGAGGCTTGAGCTCAGAGCCAGAACTAGTGCAGCACAACTGGGCCTCTCAACGGCCGAGGAGACATGGGTCCTATTCACTAGGCACCCGACTGAATCAAATGGACTGAAACGTGTCCAATAAGAAAGGCACTTGTTTTCCATTTTTAAAGCATTTTGCTATGGTGTGCCCTAATACATACAGCCATTGGGCCCTAATATATACAGCCTTAATATAATGCATACATTTAGTCTCAAATAAATAAGGAAACATGTTTAAATAATGCAAAAACAGTGTTGGAGAAGAAAGTAAAAGTGCAATATGTGCCATGTAAAAAAGCTAATGTTTATGTTCCTTGCTCTGAACATGTGAACATATGAAAGCTGGTGGTTCCTTTTAACATGAGTCTTCAATATTCCCAGGTAAGAAGTTTTAGGTTGTAGTTATTATAGGAATTATCTGACTATTTCTCTCTCTACGATTTGTATTTCATATAACTTTGACTATTGGGTGTTCTTATAGGCACTACTATATTGCCAGCCTAATCTCGGAAGTTGATAGGCTTAAAGTCAAACAGCGCTGTGCTTCAAGCATTGCGAAAAGCTGCTGGCAAACGCAGGAAAGTGCGGTTTGAATGAATGCTTATGAGTCTGCTGCTGCCTACCACTGCTCAGTCAGGCTGCTCTATCAAATCATAGACTTAATTATAATATAATAAACACACAGAAATACGAGCCGTAGGTCATTAATATGGTCAAATCCGGAAGCTATCATTTCGAAAACAAAACGTTTATTCTTTCAGTGAAATACGGAACCGTTCTGTATTTTATTGAACGGGTGGCAACCCTAAATCTAAATATTGCTTTTACATTGCACAACCTTCAATGTTATGTCATAATTAAGTAAAATTCTGGCAAATTAATTATGGTCTTTGTTAGTAAGAAATGGTCTTCACACAGTTCGCAACGAGCCAGGCGGCCCAAACTGCTGCATATACCCTGACTCTGCTTGCACTGAACGCAAGAGAACTGACACAATTTCAGGCACTGCATTGATTATATGCAACGCAGGACAAGCTAGTTAAACTAGTAATATCATCAACCATGTGTAGTTAACTAGTGATTAGGTCAAGATTGATTGTTTTTTTACAAGATAAGTTTAATGTTAGCTAGCAACTTACCATGGCTCCTTGCTGCCTACACTCGTGTGACAGGTGGTCAGCCTGTCACGCAGTCTCCTCGTGGATTGCAATATAATCGGCATCCAAAAATGACGATTACCGATTGTTATGAAAACTTGATATCGGCCCTATTTAATCGGTCGACCTCTAGCCCTAATACATACAGCCATAGGCAGTCCAATAGCATGACTTGACTTATTGCGTCATACTTGGCAAAGTTCGTAAGTGTGTGTGTGTGATGAACCAAGGCTGCAGCATTTTCCACAGCCAGAGAAGTGGAAACAAGGCATTAGTGGTCCTTTGTTTATCCCACATTATTATAATAATTATTTGTAACTTTTTAACTAGGCAAATCAGTTAAGAAAAATTCTTATTTACAATGACGGCCAAACCCGGACGACGCTGGGCCAATTGCGCGCCGCCCTATTCGACTCCCAATCACGGCCAGATGTGATACAACCTGGATATGAACCAGGATGTCTGTAGTGACACCTCTTGCGCTGAGATGCAGAGTCTTAGACCGCTGAACCAGGATGTCTGTAGTGACACCTCTTGCGCTGAGATGCAGAGTCTTAGACCGCTGAACCATGCGGGAGTCCATGTATGGGCATAGTGCGCTACTCAGGGCTTCTACTACTGCTGGCTCAGTCGCTACTCAGGGCTTCTACTACTGCTGGCTCAGTCGCTGCTCAGGGCTTCTACTACTGCTGGCTCAGTCGCTGCTCAGGGCTTCTACTACTGCTGGCTCAGTCGCTGCTCAGGGCTTCTACTACTGCTGGCTCAGTCGCTGCTCAGGGCTTCTACTACTGCTGGCTCAGTCGCTACTCAGCGCTTCTACTACTGCTGGCTCAGTCGCTGCTCAGGGCTTCTACTACTGCTGGCTCTGTCGCTGCTCAGGGCTTCTACTACTGCTGGCTCAGTCGCTGCTCAGGGCTTCTACTACTGCTGGCTCAGTCGCTGCTCAGGGCTTCTACTACTGCTGGCTCAGTCGCTGCTCAGGGCTTCTACTACTGCTGGCTCAGTCGCTGCTCAGGGCTTCTACTACTGCTGGCTCAGTTGCTGCTCAGGGCTTCTACTACTGCTGGCTCAGTCGCTGCTCAGGGCTTCTACTACTGCTGGCTCAGTCGCTGCTCAGGGCTTCTACTACTGCTGGCTCAGTCGCTACTCAGGGCTTCTACTACTGCTGGCTCAGTCGCTGCTCAGGGCTTCTACTACTGCTGGCTCAGTCGCTACTCAGGGCTTCTACTACTGCTGGCTCAGTCGCTACTCAGGGCTTCTACTACTGCTGGCTCAGTCAGGATTTGCATCATTCAAATGATCATCTCACTCTCTTCAAATGAATGTCAACCCTGTACTGCTGTTGCTGTCTAGTCTGGGTTCTTCTGTGGTGTAGGAGGAGCTTGGCTTGTTTACCAGGATTGAATTAACAGGATTGGATTACCTCAATTTTTGTAATGGCAGACTGCTAATTCCAAGTGAGTCCATCTTCATTTAATTTCCCCTCTGTACGCCACAATGTTCATCTGGGCATGAGGCTTGTGTGTGTTTGCCAAGTTCAGGGTGTTTTAAAAATAAAAACGTATGCGTTTGTTTTAGCTGTCCCATTTTGTTACAGTATTGTCCGATACAAACGGGTACCATATTGTATTCCTGGTAGCTACTTTAGCAGCTGATCTGTGGATTAACAACCCAAAGCAGCAAAGCCTTGTTCTTTCTACCACATTATGAACCAGTCTGTATGAGCCCCAGGTGGTTACCACTACTACAACATTAAATAAATAATCTGCCCAGGCATGGACCCCTAAGCTGCTTTGGGCTGGTGGCTAGGGCTCAGGACTGAGTCGCAAGTGGCACCCTGTTCCCTTTATGATGCACTACTTTCCACCAGAACCCTATGGTTGTAGTGGACTACATAGTGAATAGGGTGCCATTTGGGCTAGAGGCTGGATGGCTGCTGCTGGGGCCTAAACTTATTTTTTTGGGGGGGGGTGGCTTAGGCTGCATGTGATCCATCATGGACCTTCTGCTTCTAAAAACATTTACTGAGAGGTATGGAGAATTCTGGTCATCTGTGGGGGTTGAGTCTAGAAGTAACCCGGCTGTGCAAGGAACAAGCCAAGAAATGGCACACAAGCTAAGGTGAACAAAAGTGTCCAATGTCCATGCATGAGCACTTTGTTTTGTGTGCAGATGATGGCCTGCCTACCAGTATTTATATTTAGCTCTATGTATAAATAACAACAACAAATGGTCCATTTACCAAATGATCTGCCCTTAGTGCCTCATCACTTCAACTGTAGCTCTGTGTATCAAATGATCTGCCCTTAGTGCCTCATCACTTCAACTGTAGCTCTGTGTATTAAATGATCTGCCCTTAGTGCCTCTACACTTCAACTGTAGCTCTGTGTATTAAATGATCTGCCCTTAGTGCCTCATCACTTCAACTGTAGCTCTGTGTACCAAATGATCTGCCTGTTAAACAACTGGCCTTGGTAACTAGGCCTACTACTTAGCATCAGCCACCGCTGGGCAGCTCTCCAATTACTAGAACAAAACTGTTCCAGGATCAAGTTCTCTGATTTTAGAGACCTGGCTGTCTATTGAAACATCTGTAGTGAGAGACCTGGCTGTCTATTGAAACATCTGTAGTGAGAGACCTGGCTGTCTACTGAAACATCTGTAGTGAGAGACCCGGCTGACTGCTGAAACATCTGTAGTGAGAGACCCGGCTGACTGCTGAAACATCTGTAGTGAGAGACCTGGCTGACTGCTGAAACATCTGTAGTGAGAGACCCGGCTGACTGCTGAAACATCTGTAGTGAGAGACCCGGCTGACTGCTGAAACATCTGTAGTGAGAGACCCGGCTGACTACTGAAACATCTGTAGTGCGAGACCTGGCTGTCTATTGAAACATCTGTAGTGAGAGACCCGGCTTTCTACTGAAACATCTGTAGTGAGAGACCCGGCTGACTACTGAAACATCTGTAGTGAGAGACCTGGCTGACTGCTGAAACATCTGTAGTGAGAGACCTGGCTGACTACTGTCTTCATTGTTGCTGGTCCCAGTGGGATAGAGGGCTTGTCTTTTGTGTTTGTCCAATGGGAAGATGAGCCCAAGTTGATTACTCAAAAACCAGTTAGCACAGCCAGGCCTCTTTTGTGTGTGTTTTGTGGCTCGAAGCATTCCCCCATGTGACCCGGATCAAACGTCCTAACGAACTTGGCAGTTTGCGCTGCACTTTTCAAGGAGACTTAAACACTCACTGCTACCTGACTTTACTTCACATGTACTCAAACTGTTAAAGCAATGCAAGACGATCAGGCCCAGCGCTGATGTGCAAGACGATCAGGCCCAGCGCTGATGTGCAAGGCGATCAGGCCCAGAGCTGATGTGCAAGGCGATCAGGCCCAGCGCTGATGTGCAAGGCGATCAGGCCCAGCGCTGATGTGCAAGGCGATCAGGCCCAGCGCTGATGTGCAAGGCGATCAGGCCCAGCGCTGATGTCAGTTGAGATCATCACCTTGCTGTGTAGGAGACTAGGCACATTGTCTACAGTAGGCTAGACTTGCTGTAGATGTGCCTATTTCAGACCACTCATGCAGTAGAAGGTAATGCATAGTGATTGCTGGGAGAGGACCGTACAGTAGAGCCCTCATTAGGAGATGGGGTCATGCACAGGCCACAGTGCTGCTGATATTGCTACTGTGGAAAGAAGAGGTAACACTGCCAGGTATGGGCTGAGCACAAACAGCACAGCTGTGGACTGTGGTTATTGCCCGGGAATCTGGGATAGGCTAGAATGGGCCGAACTAAATGGGTTGAGATGGAGTGGTGACCGTCTAGGATTGGATAAAAGGATGGTTCAGCCTATGGCAATGCCTTATGTATGTAACAAAGACATGCTGTATGTTGAAACACGTGGAGTCTATTTCTAGTAGTAGGTGATTAGTGGTATGAAGGATAACGAGTTTGTGTGGTTGTTCCACCAATGCGTAAGACTAGAAGACAGGCCTCCTGCAAACATTCCCACATAGTACAAGTTATTAAATGTGTAACTCGCAAGCCAGAGAACCATTAATGCTGTGTTCTTATCCCACTATTCTGCTGTTTGCTTGGCTGCAGGCAGGCTGGATGAACAGGCTTTGGGGCTTTGCAAAATGTAAATCTCTTTTCCTCTTTCTGTCCCTTCCTCTTGCTGTCTCGTGCTCTCCATCCACCACCTCCTTTCATTGCTGCATGCCCCATTATCCACCACATCTCTCCTCTCTCCCGGCCTCATCTTTCTCCTCCCTACCCTCTCTCTCTATCGCTTTCATATATATATATTTTTCTTCTCTCCCTCGTCTCTCTGCAGGTTGTATGTCTCCCCTAAGAAGCAGGTAGTTGCTGAGCCCAGGCCTGAGTCTCCTCTGAAGTGGTGTCGGAAGGTTCTGGACCACCCCAGCCCAGAGACGGAGGTGGCCTGTCGCACCCTGCTCAACCGTCTCGACCAGAGTACACACCTACCTAGTAACCTTGATAATAACCTTATAATGATCATATACCAACTCTAAAGTAACTATACTATAGTAACCACAGTCACCTTATACTAACCATGTAAAATAACCTTATAGTAATCCTATAATAACCATATACAACCTTTTGATAACCATAAAAAAACAACCTTACATTAACATTATAACAACCCTGTAGGAACACTTCTACAATAACCTTGCTTCCTGCCAGTGCCCAGTAACCCTATACCAACAGTACCAGTGCAAAGTAATGCTCCTGTCCAACACCCAATAACCTCATAACAAGCAATATACAAATAAGATGAGCTTGCCACTGACCAACAGTGAATGCAGTCATAACACATTACCTGAGGCAATAACCAGTACAGCCTCCTATCCAATAACGTTATGACTATAACTATTGTTCCCTGAAGGAGGGAAGCGAGGTACAACATACTATAGGGAGTCTCACTCCAGCGACTTCAGTTGAAGGATCTACAAACACGCCTGACATGGCCAATGAAATCTGCGACTCTCTGGAAGCCCCCTGTTCCACAGGTTATAAGTATGAGGCTTGGATTCAGTACTTGATTTTAATACCGCTGTTCACCGAGGCCAGAAACAGGCGGTGTGGCGCCAAACAGGTGTTGTACCTCGTTTCCCATCCTTCCGGGACAGTAGTTTATAGTCATAACGTTACGTTCCCTTTGTCAGTCAACTTTGGTACTATGGGGAAATATAATCACACCTCAACGTTATGGCGAGATCACAAGACAATTTTCTGTTCATAATGATGTAACAAAAGTTTTGTCAACCCATGAGAAGTTCTATAAATAGGAGTGGACGTATTGATTGATTGAAATCAGCTTTAATTGCTGGGGGTTTGATACGGCCCAGGCCTATACAGTAGCACACGGCTACTTACAGCAGATGTGCTCTAATTAAAGGTCATTGTAGAGTCTTACTGCCTCTGAGGCACTATGACACTACTGTCAACCGATCATCAATATGTCCACACCTACTGTATGTATAGAGTTTCTCTCAATCTCCACAAAACAACTTGTCGTGATTACGAGAAAATGTATGATCTTGGCATAACGAGGGAATGTTTTTATTCACGCGTCTTCTCTGGAATTAATGTTTGTGAGTGCAGATTTATTCGCGTCACGGTTGCGCCATTACTACAGTGAAAATGGCTTGCTTCTAGCCCAACCAGGTCAAAAGATCGGACCCATATTACCGCCGCAACATTTTAATCTTCCTATAGCGGATCGCCGGGACCGCATTTAACGTTCATAAACCATGTCTTGGGCCATTCTGAAACTACTTGCGCCGTTAACTATTTGTTTACACTTCGTTCAGTCATGTTACCTCGTTAGCTAGCTAACAACCTGGTTACTTTGCTAGTATACGCAAACATCTGGGGGCAAAGAAAGGAAGGGGTATATCTTCTTCAGGAGATCAATGATCATAGCGATGAATGACAAACCTGATGTTTTTAGAGACGGTGTACAATTGTCAATGTAATGCATCTCAATAGGGAAATTGTGATTTTTACACAATGTAGAAACCTAATAATCTACAAAATGACTTTGTAATTTCAATGACATGTATTCATATCGACATTTTTTGCTTTTATAATAAACTGTCTTAACGGTGTTACATGTTAGTTTCTAAGGCACGTGTGCTTCGAAAGTAGCTAGATTCTATATATGCCCCATATATGCTGCTCCCAATCCAAAAAATAAATAATCTGGTGCTCCTAAATTTCATGTAGTGCTCCTAATGTAGAGATTCCCTGCAACTCAGCCACCACCAGTAGTTTACCAGTGTTCGATCCAGCAGCACACCCCCATTCATTATTTATTTATCCGGTGTGCATCTGGTACTTCCTGCAGCTACTGAACTTCAACAACCAAGCCATTCACACCCGACCAGGGCCTGGCTCAATGACCACTTGATGTCATGGTGTAGAGGCTGGCAGTTGGGTTGGATTACCTTGCCCTGGGTCAGATAGCGAATACCTCTGTCTGTCAGGCCATGAAACTACCCACTTTAGAAGTGAGACGTTGACATGCACACCACCGTGCTGCTCATGTGTGGTACAGGAGATTACAGCCCCAGAGTTGACTTCATTGTAGAAAAGATCAAAGAACTCCTGCGCTCAATGTATTACATCAGCTACCCACTGGCACAGGCAGCCGGCGAAATAGGAAATCATTCACTAGGCTATAACCTACCCCATAGTTATGTTATATAAGTGTGATATTGGAGTTTCACCCTCCCACACTTGATGTGGCCAATGGCAAACAATACTGCTTCCTGGAGGAAGTAAATTAAATAAAAAAATATAGGAACCAGTGCCTTAGGAATAACGACCTACCATAGCCTCATTGCTACCTCTAGATCACCCTTATAGGCTACGAGAACAGTTTCACCCTCCCAAACTTGTGTTGTGGCCAACAATGACGCTGTGTGAAGTCGGTAAATAATATAGACACCATATTGTTAGCTCTTCATAAGTATTGCTATAGGACAGTAAGTTGTAAAACTCTTTTTGTGCAGGCACAGACATGGTCCCACCATAAGCTCTTGGGAACATCACCTGTCCTACTAAATACACAAAATCAATGCCTTTAGTTTGGACTCGCTCTTTTGCAACAGTTTTTTAAATGAACCAGCCACGGCCGACCATTTTGAAACGATGATGAAAGTTGTCATTTCTCTTTTGATCAGGAATTACTTTTAAAGTTCTTGTTCACTTCAGAATCAGTACCTAAAGAACTGGTAAAGGAATCCTGAGCACACACTTCCACCCGACGGGGTTTTATTTGTCTACAAGGTCACAGATTTTGGCCAAAAATTGAAGTAAACACTCTTTGCACGATACAGGTTGCCTTTTAAACGGTGCCGTGACTCTGTTTATGTAACTGTGTCTCCTCTCCTGTCTCCTCTCCTGTCTCCTCTCCTGTCTCCTCTCCTGTGTGCCTTTTAGCATCTCGCTGGAGGAACATCTACAGCAGCTCTGGTCAGACGAGGGAGGCTGGCTCCTCTGGCCTCCTCTCTCCTGGGTACCACAACAAATCCACTAACAAAATCCTACTAACCAGTGGTGGCTCAGGTATGCATGATATTAATACACCACGTGCTGCTTTACTTTCAGCTGCTCTCTCTCTCTCTCTAGTGTGTTTAACAGTGTTGGTGGAACTCAACATTAAAGTAGTATCAGATTAAAAATAACTTAAGTTAGACCGCTGTGCCACTCGGGAGGCTAGTCTAAGGCACTGCAGCGCTTGAGGCGTCACTACAGATCCGGGTTCAATCGCAGCCGACCTCAACCGGGAGACCCATTGTCCCAGCGTTGTCCGGGGAGGGATGTCCTTGTCCCATTGCGCTCTAGCGACTCCTGTGGCGGGCCGGATGTGCCTCCGCATGTGTGGTTCCCACTTAAGCATGGAGCTGTGATGGTGCTTTGCTGGTGACACTGTGTGATTTATTTAGAATTCAAGGCACACTTAACCAGCATGGCTACCACAGCATTCTGCAGCGATATGCCATCCCACCTGGTTTGCACTTAGTAGGACTATCACTTGTTTTTGCACAGGACAATGATTCAAAACACACCTACAGGCTGTGTAAGGGCTATTTGACCAAGAAGGAGAGTGATGGAGTGCTGCATCAGATGACCTGGCCTCCACAATCACCCAACCTCAACCCAATTGAGATGGTTTGGGATGAGTTGGTCTGCAGAGTGAAGGAAAAGCATCCAACAAGTGCTCAGCATATGTGGGAACTCCTTCAAGACTGTTGGAGAAGCATTCCAGGTGAAGCTGGTTGAGAGAATGCCAAGAGTGTGCAAAGCTGTCTTCAAGGTAAAGGGGGGTTACTTTGAAGAATCTAAAATAATATATTTTGATTTGTTTAAGACACACCCAAGTGATTTTGGAACTTCATGTTGAAAAACAATATTCCATGTATAAATAGAGTAATCTGGACACCTGGATCACCTTTTGAGATGTGCCTTTTGTTAAGTAAATCAGGTGATGAATGAGCTGAAAGGGAGACTGGAGTAGGACTTTAAAGTAACAGGTTTGTAACAAGTGTTTGTTTACAATGTTTGCTGTTTTTTCTGGAAAGTTTTCAAAGGGTTGTTCTCCTCAACTCAACGTAAAGGGTCAAAGGTTGGATGTATAGTGTATATTGGCCTTCTACAGCAACGATGCTGAATGGTATCTTATGTTATGCATTGATGATTATTTCACAACTAATGGCATTTACAGGCATGTTTTGCAGAGTGGTGTGGATATCAAATACTTTGGCCCTTAGCGGTACTGGGAAAACAAACGTTTTAACTTCTCAAGGTGTGGGTGGCACTATGTAAACCAACACAATGCTATTGTTATGATGAACACAGACTGTAAATAACACTCTTTGCATGAAATATGTAAATGCTTTGCTTGCTGGTGACCCCTCCTAATCCCATCTGTTATATAACCAAACACCCTGGATTATGTTGCCTCTTTTTCAGTTTGAATGAAGTGTGTGTGTGTGTTTCAGTTTGAATGAAGGGTGGGTGGGTGTGTGTGTCAGACGATGGCCTTGCTGATGCCTAGTAGAAACATCATGCTTCTAGCTGTCCTCAGCACTGTGTCTATACTAGTACAGTAGGACAGACAGGGAAGTCAGGACTTCTAAATATCTCTTCTCATAATGCAGGCCTGGTCCAGAAACAATTTCCTAGCTTTATAGTGTTCTCAGGTCTCCATACACAGAGATTATTACTGGACCAGTCTCTGACTTAGACTAATAAAGATAATTGACTACCGTATGGATAATGTATAGTTGCATGTCCTTGGTTTTCAGGTTGTATTATAGTCCTTATTTTTATCCCTCAAGGGGCTGTTGTGTGCGACTACTGTGGAGGATTATATCTAAATCATGGTGTGTTATTGTTTTTCCAGGCTACATGAGTATGTACTCTGCTCTGAGTTCCCAGTCGTCTATAGACAGTGAGCTGAGTACCTCAGACGACTCCATCACCATGGGTTACAAGCTACAGGACCTCACTGACGTCCAGATCATGGCCCGCCTACAGGAAGAGAGTGAGTGGTGTTATCTAGAATAATGACTGTGGTGATAATATATTTCAGGAAGAGGGTGAATGGTGTGTAGAATACTGTTAAGTCTCTAAAGGGTTACATTGTGCTTGTCAATATGCCACAGATAACTGATAAAGAAGAAGACCGTGAATATGCTCACTCTGTGGTAGTGTGCTTAGGGCAGGACTGTGTTTGTAGTGTGTGGGTGTGCATGTCTTTCAAAGTTATTGTCCATGTAGATACTAAATACACAAGCCCGTAGACGCTTGTTCTTCCATGTGTATGTCTGTGGCAGCGTCCAGGCCCTGTAACTCTCTGCCCTCTCAGGTCTGAGACAGGACTATGCCTCCAGCTCTGCCTCAGTGTCTCGTCGTAGTTCCTCTGCCTCCCTCCAGTCTCTACGTCGGGGTGGGACCTACAGCGACCAGGAGTTTGACACCTACAGCCTGGAGGATGAGGAGGATGAGTGCTGCTCTCTGCCCCAGCGACGCCTCCGCTACTCCCCCTCTCCCCTGGGCTCGCCCCGCTGCCTCTCCCCCTCCCCAGGCACCCAGGGCCAGGCAGAGTACAGCAGGCTAGGGGCCCCACGGCAACGCGCTCCACGTCGATCGCTACAGGGGCCCGGGCCCGAACTGCTAAAGTTTGCCAAGACCGAGGGTAGGTGGAGACTGGAGAGGAGTGTCCATGCATCACACACTAACCCGAAAACATAGCAGTACCTGTACAGTCAGAACTACATGGAATTGTCAGTCAGATGTACTCTGTATCGTTTGAAGACATGACTTCTAAATCGATTAGTTCTATAGAACGCAGTTTCAGTTCAGTCTTTCTCCAACTCAAACTGTGTGTGTGGTTCCAGAAGAGGTGAGGCACAGCATGCCTAACCTGGCCCCCCGCACCAGCCTGCGTTCCCTGGAGGCGGTCAGGAACAGCCGCAGCATGGAGGCTAACCTCCAGAGCTCTGGCAACCGCATATCTCACCTGCCCCACTCCCCCTCCTCAGGTAACCCTCACCTGGTCTGTACACCTGCCCCCTCAGGTAACCCTCACCTGGTCTGTACACCTGCCCCCTCAGGTAAGCCTCACCTGGTCTGTACACCTGCCCCCTCAGGTAACCCTCACCTGGTCTGTACACCTGCCCCCTCCTCAGGTAACCCTCACCTGGTCTGTACACCTGCCCCCTCCTCAGGTAACCCTCACCTGGTCTGTACACCTGCCCCCTCCTCAGGTAACCCTCACCTGGCCTGTAGACCTGCCCCCTCCTCAGGTAACCCTCACCTGGTCTGTACACCTGCCCCCTCCTCAGGTAACCCTCACCTGGTCTGTACACCTGCCCCCTCCTCAGGTAACCCTCACCTGGCCTGTAGACCTGCCCCCTCAGGTAACCCTCACCTGGTCTGTCCACCTGCCCCCTCCTCAGGTAACCCTCACCTGGCCTGTAGACCTGCCCCCTCCTCGGGTAACCCTCACCTGGTCTGTCCACCTGCCCCCTCCTCAGGTAACCCTCACCTGGTCTGTACACCTGCCCCCTCCTCAGGTAACCCTCACCTGGCCTGTACACCTGCCCCCTCCTCAGGTAACCCTCACCTGGTCTGTACACCTGCCCCCTCCTCAGGTAACCCTCACCTGGTCTGTACACCTGCCCCCTCCTCAGGTAACCCTCACCTGGCCTGTACACCTGCCCCCTCCTCAGGTAACCCTCACCTGGCCTGTACACCTGCCCCCTCCTCAGGTAACCCTCACCTGGCCTGTACACCTGCCCCCTCCTCAGGTAACCCTCACCTGGCCTGTACACCTGCCCCCTCCTCAGGTAACCCTCACCTGGCCTGTACACCTGCCCCCTCCTCAGGTAACCCTCACCTGGTCTGTACACCTGCCCCCTCCTCAGGTAACCCTCACCTGGTCTGTACACCTGCCCCCTCCTCAGGTAACCCTCACCTGGCCTGTACACCTGCCCCCTCCTCAGGTAACCCTCACCTGGCCTGTACACCTGCCCCCTCCTCAGGTAACCCTCACCTGGCCTGTACACCTGCCCCCTCCTCGGGTAACCCTCACCTGGTCTGTACACCTGCCCCCTCCTCAGGTAACCCTCACCTGGCCTGTACACCTGCCCCCTCCTCAGGTAACCCTCACCTGGCCTGTACACCTGCCCCCTCCTCGGGTAACCCTCACCTGGCCTGTACACCTGCCCCCTCCTCGGGTAACCCTCACCTGGTCTGTACACCTGCCCCCTCCTGTAACCCTCACCTGGCCTGTGCACCTGCCCCCTCAGGTAACCCTCACCTGGCCTGTCCACCTGCCCCCTCCTCGGGTAACCCTCACCTGGCCTGTGCACCTGCCCCACTCTCTCAAATAGAACTTGATACTGTGTACCCTATCCTGAGGCTCAGAGGGAGCCTCTCACATGTACCCTACTCCCCTCAGGTAACCCTTACCGGTACCTCGCCTGTCTCACAACTACCCCCCCCACCCCCCCTAAAATCACTAATATTCCTCTGGGTACAGGCATCTAGTCTACAACTCCTCCCTCTCCCTCATTACTGTCCCTCCCTCCCTGGTTATACACCTCCGTTCCACTAATAGTCCTCTGGGTACAGGCATCTAGTCTACAACTCTTTTCTGCCACAATTCCTGATGTCAAGTATACAGAGAATATGTGCTCTTCTCTCTCATTACCTGAATTGTACTGTCATCAGATCATTGGCATATGAACATGAAATAAGTGAGAAGACCACATGTGTACTACTTTGCAGTGTGGATAGCACTCTCCTAAACCCATCTCATCATGCCCATCACACCCTCCCCAGGTATGTCATCTAGTCGGATGCGAGGCAGTGGCCAGTCCCCTCTGTCCATGCGGGTCCCTGTCAAAGCCATGGGCTCCATGCCAGGGGCCCGCCAGCCCTCCAGGGGCCTGCCTGTAGTCCAGAGTGGACCCAATGGAGGGGTACGGAGGGTCCAGTCCCCAGGGCCTGCCAATGGGGGAGCCTACCCAGCTGGGAGAGCCTCTACTGGGGGTGGGAGGCAAGCAGCAGCCCCATCCTCCAGGGGAAGACTGGCCCAGACACCTAGAAGGTGATTGATTATTTAGACATACACATTCAGCATTATGACTTGGGATGATTACTTCTCATAAAGTGAGTTGATAGGAGTGTGATTTTTCAGTACAGTCACTCCGTTGGTTAAACCTGATTACTCCTTATCAGTGGCGGCCACAAACCGTTTGTATGGCACTCTTACAGCTATCAAGACTCATGTCATTGTTGTCTTTGTTTGTTAGGTCTATGGGGATGACTAGAATGAATGGCCCAATCTCAAATGAGTCGTGGAGAGACGGCTGCTACTGAGGCAACAAGGAAACTTCCTCCACCGCTCTCCTTTACCTCACATTTTAGTATAAACAACACCAACATTGTGTACTGACTCTGAACATACCCCTGTGGGCAACACCAACTTACTTGCCTCTGAACATACCTCTGTAGGCTGGACCACTGTAGATGAACAGACCTTCCTTGGCATGAAGAACCCTCTCACACCATGGATATACTGGAGAGAGACCGGATAGAGAGTGACTGAGCGCACAAACACACACCGTTCTTTCGCTCTAGGGACCTAGACAAAGCTTCCACAAAATGTTGTTTTTAACAAGTCAATTCCCGTCTATATTTTATGATAGTTGTTGAGAGAAGACTACGGGTTGTTTTTGATTTGTTTACGTTCTGTAGATGTACAAATGATTGAAGACCGTGGGTGGACTGTTCTATTGTGTGAAGTTGAACTCCTAACTGATATGAAGGCGATCTCATCTTGGGTGTTGCATGATGTTTCTGTTTAGTTTTCTCTCCTCTGAGGACAAAGAAGTTAGTTTGTTACATAATAGCCTTATCAATAGTAAGTCTGTTCTTCCAAGGAACAAACCCCATGTTGATGCGTGTGGGAAGGTTTTTTTGAATGTTTGTGAGTGATTGATTGTGATTTCTCCTATAATGATGTGTTGTCTATTTGTGTTTTGCCGAGTCTGACACAACGCAACATCTCTGGACCACACTGCCCTTCCATCAAGACCCCCTTAAGAAAAATAAAACATGTTATTGTTGGGTTAAATTCTTTTTGCCAAGGTGCATTTCTGATGCTGCAGCACTGTTTCTAAAAGCCAATAAAGTACGACTTGTAGTTGAGATACTGTATGCGTTGATTTACCACAGTTGTTTTTACTGCATATCGGTAGGTTAATCTGTTCTGGTTTTTGAATACCACTGTACTAATAAAATGAACTGTTTTATGCACGAAGCAAAGGCCTTATGCCTTTTCTAAGACAACCAGCTATGCACCCACATGCGGAGTGCCTCTTAAAATCAGGAACTGTAATGAAAACGAACAATAAAACCTACCCAGAACTTTAACGTTTACTTTGTTTCTCGTGCAGATGCTCTTCCTCTGTTCCGCATGCATGGACCATAGATCGATGTGCCGTAGGCTGGAACACATTCTGCTATATATAAAAAAAAAAAAATTGTGAATAAAACTCAGAACCTATGAATAATCCCACTGTTATATCCTATTGAGCAAGTCAATGTGTCTTTTCCAACATGTGTAGCTGTCATAGTAAGGGACAACTTTATTAGGGAACATGAATGATGAGTGTATGCACTTCAATGCACTGCTGTCATCTCTATCCAATGTTGAACCCTGCCCGATAATCAAACACATAAAAACACACATGTATATTCTTATTTCATCAACTGCTGTAACATTCCTGATCAGTAGGTAAGTAAATTCTCTTTGACAATATCGATGTGTACTCAAAACTCTCGCTTGCGTGACGCAAATAGACAGGGATCAGCGCTAAACGAGGCCACGCATTGTCTGGCCCTCCCGCCCTCGGTTGCGAGCGAGCAACGTGATTGGCCCAGGCCTCGGAAAGAGTGCCCGGGGATCCAAATGTACAGGCCGCATTTATCTTAGTGTCGAAAAAATAAACCCAAACAATAACAGACACAACCGAGAAAGGAGACATATCGACGATCCATTTGAAGGAGTCCATAATAAGGTAAAACATTTCGAAACGATTGAAATTGCATATCAAATATAAGACTAGGGCCCAGTCGGCCGTTACGGGCCTTCTACAGCCCATCAAAAAACAACATGGTTGATAATGCCGCATGCGCTAGCTAACATGCTAGGCTAGCTAGCTAATGTCCTTTCGCAATTACAAATGCATCGATAAATGTTTAGCTACTAGCAATGTTGTGAATGTACACGTCGATTGTATTTATTTTGTGGTGTCGATCGCGTTCATTTAGCACCAATCGTTGATGTATGGAGGTTTTATGGAGTTTTAAAACACGCTATCAAACTAGCTAACCAAAATGGCGGAATCAAGGCTAACTAGCTACGGTTGTTGTGGGCGCAACGTTTTATATATAAATATACCATAAATAACAGCCACCAAGCACTATGCACTGTTCAACGACTTATACACTGTTCAATACTTCTTTGCAGTATAACACAACGTTGCGTTTGTGGAATTTCCCCACAGATGTCGACATCTGCCGCAAAACGTCTGCACAACTCGGAACAAGCTTGCTTAGTTCGTTATTAGCTAGCTGGCTAGCCCGATACAGATAGCTCTCTACCCCACCGCCACCCAATGCATGTGGATGTTTGCAAGTGTTAACTCGAACATTTGGCAACCAGGTGGAATTAGTAACACTAACTAGTTGGTTCTGTTCATTTATTTATTTTTTAAATAGCGAGTGCTCACTAGCATGCCCTACAGTTGCATAATCCAGGCAGCCGTGAAATTGAGCAATGAATGGTGGGCGTGTGTGGGACAGCTCAAATCATTACATTTGAGAAGCAGGAAAAACAACCGTTATTATATCCGTTCTAGGTCTCTTTCGACCGTCGCATAATAGAAATATGACAGAATATCTCATTATTCAGTTATATTCCATATGAGCTAGGACTGACTCAAATGTCATCAACAAGTGTTAACTAATCAACAGTTTCCACAGTAGCACCAATTAAGTATGTGGTCATATTTTTCCAGACATTAATTTTGTCAAGACAGACACAGCAATGCCAGTAGCTAGAATACGGCAGTTTCAGCATCCATATCATACACAGAGGATATCTACTGGATATGTGATGTCATCAGTTTTTCCCACACTTCCTCTTGCGTTCCCTGGATGAAAGATCAATGTTTTCAGTGGCATCTATCTCACAGTTTGTTGTCCATTCTTTGCAGGGTGCTCTCTCCCAATGGAAGGAAGAAACACCAGCAACACACTGTTCTTATTTTAGAGTGCATTGACATCAAATGTGAAGGTAATACACACTGACAGTAATTCATTTCCAGAGCCTGTCTCTCAGAGTAAGAGTGCTGCTCTAGGATCTGTCCATATAATATTATTCATTATGATCTAAAAGCCAAACTGATCCTAGTTCAGCACTCCTACTCTGAGATACTTTGTGGATACCGGCCCTAATCATCTGACATTTCTGAATTCATATAGTGTGTAATGAGTATTGAACCTCTTGAAAGGATGTGTAGGCCTAACATGAATCCTTTTATTTAAGCTTTTTTAAGATCAAAGAGATGGACCACGGCGGAGGGATCCTGGAGCTACACACACAGGAGTTAAAGATGCCTCACACCATGATCATGCAAGACTTTGGTAGGTCAATATAGCCTTGTGATAATGTATACTTTGGGTTCATTAGCCTTCACTTGATAGCCCAATGCCTCATGCAAAGTTAGATGCTGAACACACTACATCAATGTCTTGTGTAGCTGTACTTTTTTTTGGTGCTTTTCCACTAAGAGGAAAGCCTGGAAATGCCTCAGGCCAAACCAGGGCTGCAGTGGAAAAACATTCCTGTAATAATCTTCCCCCTCTTACTGTTTCCCTGTGCAGTGGCAGGAATGAGGGGCCTGGCCCACATCGACGGGGATCACATTTTGGTGTCTGTGCCTGAGGGCATGCTCCTGTCTGACGTCATGACGGACGAAGGCATCCTGCTGGAGCACGGCCTGGAGGTGCAGGGCCTGGAGACGGAGGTGGAGGTGGAAGGCCTGGAGACGGAAGTTGAAGGCTTTGGAGCGGAGGTGGTGGAGCTAGAGACACAGATGGTCGAGGGCCTCGAGACGGAGGTGGTTGAAGGCCTGGAGGTCGAGGGCCTGGAAGCGGAGGTAGAAGTCGTGGGCCTTGAAGCGGAGGTGGAAGTCGAGGGCCTTGAGGAAGAGGTAGAGGTCCTAGAGGAATATCTAGAGACTGAGGTGATTGAAGGCCCTGACATCGAACACTTGCTGGGTTCCGAAGTGGCCATCGTGGAGGCTATAGACTCTCACCATCACCATGTTCTAACCTCAGACCTCATCCAGGGCTCAGTCCACCATCACCACCACCACATGCCAGACCAGCTTTTTGTGGAGCACCAGGAGGAGGAGGACGGGTTGGAGGGCTTGGACCAGGAGGTGGGGGAGGAGGAGACAGTGATCCAGGCCCACGAGGAGCTGCCGGTGGACGTGGAGGCTGTCTCTCTGCAGACTGATGAGGACTACCTCATGATCTCCTGTGAGTCAACTAGCCCTAGAAACAGACTAATGAGGCTTGATTTCATTGAATGATTTGCTATGATCAGTGATATTAGGGCTGTCCCTCTTTCGACCAATGGATTGGTTAATTTTTAAACATGTATTTTTCTATATAAACACACCCTATGTGTTTTAATAAAATCATCTATGTGCATTGAGCTTGTCTGATGCTTAAAGTTTACCGTTTGATGCCTTAAGAGGGTGCCAGAGATCTAGATAACCAGAAGGGGAAAAAACCTGGCCCAACTATCCTCCCTCTCCTGCTGGCTTTCTGCCATTACTCTCCTGAAGTTTCCGGTAATAGGCTACACGAGGAGTCAGCCAACTTTCTCAGGTGGAATGCCAATTTATCTTACCATTTCTACCGATCTACGTGACAGTTATGGTTTTCATATTCACATTTTCGTGAAAGTTTAATTGAATTAATAATAACGTCTTCATATCTCAATCATTGTCATGTGGTTAATAAAAATTATATCCAAATCTAAATGAACATGATACAAACCTAAAACGTTACTTCCATTGCCAACTATGTAAAAACAAATACAAATATTACAGCCTGCAGGTAGAAAATATCCTGATTTAAAATATATATTTCCCCCCCCCTATAAATCACATTGGCTACACATGGCCTGTCTGCAACAAACTTGAAACATTGTATTAACTTGTGTCCAGCCTGAAGCTAGCACTATCGAACTTGCAACATTGTATAACATTATTCTGGGCCCTCAGTTTCCGCCAGTGAGCTCAGGACAGACACAAGGGATAAGAACCCGTGCTTGACTTGGGCAGGAGCTCACCGGAGCTGAAAACAGGTACCTCAAATGTTCTACCTCTTGAGCTCCTGTTCCTCTTATAGAAAATGAGCTAAAAAGTATTGTTGAGCTCCTGCACCTAAATATAAACAGTAGCAGCACCCAAAATGAGTACCGGAACCTATTACAGTTCAAGTCGAGCACTGATAAGAAGCATATTTTATGATGTTTTCACTGGATCAGAGAATCACATTTTTCCCTTTCACACTGAGTGGTTATCAAAGAGAGAGGGCTGGAAATATTGTTCAAATACATTGAGGAACTATTGTCATTCTCAATGGATGGAAAAACAGAATTTGTTTGCTTGCTGTTTGAGGTGAAGAAAACATTACATTGAGACGCTCCACAGGTGGTGTGTTAAGCCAATCAGAAATACTATCAGATCCCCAAATGGGCACATTTATGTCTACATTTACATGCATGACAGGTAGCCTATGGGCCTACTTCCATGTGTGTGCGTCCTTACTCAACATTTGACAGTAGTGCTCCAAACAAAAGACAATGACTAATTTGACAGAACTCGTAAATGAAATTAAATGAACCAAAAGTTGTTTCTCACAAGTGTACCAGGCATAGGTTGTGAACTCTGCAATCAACATGTCCACTCTGACACTTACAACAGGAAGACTGGAATAATATTGAATGGATAAAAAAAATGACTGTAACCAAATTAACCAACATTGTAGATTAGGAATGAAGGGTAAATGTACTAGTGGTGAAATATGTAAAGGGGAATTGATAGACACTAACAATCAAACGCAACCAATTCACACAATGAAGTTATGAGATAATGAATGTGCACAAATTGGCGGTAGAGAGACGAATGCCGAAGTCGGCATTTACCGTGATTTGGCCTCAGCAGAAGTCAGGGCGTTCATACTTGCACTTCGCGGAGCAGTGCAGAGCTGTTGTCAAGGAAGTGAGTTTGTATTTATACAGGGTGTACCGCTTCCCCCTACCGTCAACCAATCATGTCAATGCGGAGCTATTCAGAGCCCTTCTTGTTACAACATTTAGGGGGCTCATTGACTGTGGTACAGAGCTCGATTTGGCCTTTGGAGGTTACGCAATTGCTTCACACCTTCCATATGGAGCCTCCGACTACATTTTGGAATCAAGCATAAATTGGCCTTTAGTCTGGAGTCTAGGATGAGTTGGACCGCAGAGTGAAGGAAAAGCATCCAACAAGTGTTCAGCGTATGTGGGAACTCCTTCAAGACTGGTGGAAAAGCATTCCAGGTGACTACCTCATGAAGCTGGTTGAGAGAATGCCAAGAGTGTGCAAAGCTGTCATCAAGGCAAAGGGTGGCTACTTTGAAGAATCTCATATATAAAATATTTTGATTTGTTTAACACTTTTATGGTTACTATGTGATTCCATATGTGTTATTTCATAGTTTTGATGTCTTCATTGTTATTCTACAATGTAGAAAATAGTAAAAAATAAAGAAAAATCCTCGAATGAGTAGGCGTGTCCAAACTTTTGTCTGGTAGTGTGTGTGTGTGTGTGTGTGTGTGTGTGTGTGTGTGTGTGTGTGTGTGTGTGTGTGTGTGTGTGTGTGTGTGTATATATATAATGTGTGTGTTACTGCTCGACCTAAAACCATCTCGGTCGACCAACAGCCTAACGACCAAGCGACCAGTCGCCTAATTGGGGACAGCCCTAATTTGAATCAATGTTTACAACCGCTGCAAATTAACAGGCTAGAATATATCTGAAGGATTGTTTGTAGACAGTTTCTGAAGTCTGTTTTGAGAGCATATTTCATGAACTCTTCTGATCATTTTTGCCTTTCAAGTCCTTGGTATTGTCCTACCCTGCTGCTGGGTAAAAGCTTACTGTCGTGTTATGTGTCCATCCAGTGGATGGCGTTGTTGAGAAGCTGGACAGGGGAGACACTCCTCTAGAGATCACTACTGTAATCTTAGTGTGTGTGTGTGTCTCCGTCCATCCAGTGGATGACGTTGGTGAGAAGCTGGACAGAAGAGACACTCCTCTAGAGATCACTACTGAGGTGATGCAGGACGACGCCTCCAACAAGGAGGGGTCAGAGGTCATCAAGGTCTACATCTTCAAAGCCGAGGCTGATGACGATGTGGAGATAGGTGAGTGATACTTCTATCTCGTTCAAAACAACTGGGAACTCTCCGACTTCAGTTCCCACTTGTCTTGAAAGCGCCATTCTTTCATCAACGAGGCCAACATTTCAAGAGCCATGTGTCAATTGAAACGTGAAGCATCATTTTCATATGCTGAATGGCATCAAACTATTATCTTCTAACGTGAATTATCAGCTACATGCATGGAAATGATAGTTTAGATGGTAAGTGTTCCCTGGAGGAGCAGAGAGAACATAAGTGCTAGCTATGTTTCCTTCCAATTGGCGACAGATTTTTATGCAAATATTAAAAAATCTGCATAAGAAAATATGTGCATTTTCCCACCAGTGCTAGTTCCAAAAAAATTTACTTTTTGTATATAAAATCAGTGCGTGATGACGTAGTGCACACAACATGTACTTTTTCATGTACTGAATAAAAATGTAAAGTTCAATGTGTTTGCATCATTTTCAACTCAACTGATAGTTTTGTCACAAACTGTTGCGTTTTAAATGGCAAATGTGTCTACCCTGGTCTGGGTACAACAGCTCTCAGATACAGTGAGGGTAGGCTAGTCTACATAATGAGATTATTATGGAGAAGAGGCAGATGTAGTTTATTTGTCAAACAGCAGTCAAGCGTCATCATCTCACCAGAATAAGACCCTCAGTATTTTATTGAAAAGAGCATCAATGTCACAGTGCACTTTCAGCACCCTGTGAAGTTCATCACAACTTATTTCATCTGTCGCCTAATAAACTGCACGGTTTCCCAGTTGTATTGGGAGGACCACACAACAACACATCGCATGACTCCCAAGTATACTTCCATATAGTTATTATATATCTATATTTGCGCATGAAGGCGTTTTCTCGCATAATTCATTTTACCGTCATACAACGATCCCACCATGTCGAATAATTAACTAATTATCTGTCAGCATCTATAAAATTGTACCAAAACTTCCCGTTTCCATCACAGCTGTTGCAAAAAAAAAATTACTATATATGGGATAACTTTATTTATTTAAAACAGTTATATAGTGCTATTTCTATGTTTTTATTATATTTCACTAGTCCTGCATGTTGGAGCTCGAACCCTAACATTTTCAATGTACCCTGCAATCACACCTGCAACCCTGTACATGTGACCATTAAACACTGTGAAACTTTACTAGCATTAAAAACTGTCTATTGAACACTCAAACTCTACTAGCATTAAACTGTCTATTGAACACTCTGAAACTCTACTAGCATTAAACTGTCTATTGAACACTCTGAAACTCTACTAGCATTAAAAATTGTCTATTGAAGTGTGGTTACTGTCTTTGTCTGTAGGTGGGACCGAGGTGGTGTCTGAGAGTGACTTCCATAACGGCCACCATGCTGTGTTAGAGTCTGGGGGAGGAGGCAGACATGGCCGGGGGGAGAGGATGGTCTACATGGCTGTGAAGGACCACGCCCAGTCAGACCACGCCCAGTCAGAGGAAGATATCAGTGAGTAAACACTCTTCTTTAAAAAAATAACTCCCCGTCTGTGAAGGCTTGTTAGTGGAACCCTTCATTTCATCTGTCCAATCATGTGATCAAACACGCCTGGGTAGGTTCATTATTCTTCATTTTTTCCCCTCTCAAACATATAGATTTCACAGGTGCCGTTCAGAAGGATTTGAAGAGGGCTTTGTGCAAATCAACAGTGTTTGTGCATGTTCTGTACATGTGTCTGTGTCGCTCTGTTTTCCAGACCTGGCCGACGTGGCCTTGCAGGTGTAGGTGGTTGAGGAGGAGGGTAAGGGTTGTTACTGAATCTGTCTGTGTGTTTACAGATGTGTCAGACATGGCAGAGCAGGTGTACATGGAGGTGATTGTAGGAGAGGAGGAGACCTCTGCAGTCCAGGAGAACCAGCTAGATGACTCTCCAAACAGCAAGATGTTAGCCCCTGTCTCCTGGGCTGCTGCCTACGGTAAGGAATAAGGATTTGTGTGATCAACTGGTTTTTTATTCATTAATAACAGTATTCCTTCATCTGGATATAACACACACACAACTATGGCCTCTATTTTCACAAACCTAACGCAATGCTAAGTCCAAGCGCTGGAGGTAGCCCTGGAGGTAGCGCTATAGGTTCGCTGGGGGGGTCAGAAGTATTTTAGCTCTTTTCACAACCAAAAATGTACGTCACGGTGCTGGCGGTTGTATGAAAGGGCTGGGGTTTGATGAATAAACAAATTGTGGCTTTTGTCGGGGCTTGGCCCCTCACTTGCCAATCGTAACATGCTCCATGGCTAAATATGTGGTTGTGTATTTACTATCTTTTATGTATTGCCTTGGAATCAACTCCAATTCCAATGTTAGTTTGTTTTATAGTTTGTTAAACAGCTTACAGAAACAAAATAACTAAATATAGACCTATCCCGTCTTTGCTGAATATGTTGGCTCGAACCTGTTTGCAGTCCACATTGTTCTAGGTAATTGCATGGCTTTAATGTGGAAAGATATACATACAATCAGCACTGAAATATGGGCTAGGCCTACAGTAAATTGCATTAGGACTGAGCATGGACATGCCATGTCAACAAGCATGATTAAATTCATTATTATTTTAGGCTTAAAAGAGAGTGAATAATTGTAATACAATTCGAAAGAAAACAACTTGTTTTTAAATAAGCTAAACACACTTACAGGCACCATAATTGCTTCCTGTGGGAATATAATTTTTAAACAACGCAGGCTCTGGTTTTACGCACATCCAGACTGTTCACAGCAGTCTGAGAGAATGTCCCCTCACCCGTTATACTGCTTCCAAGTATGTTTTATATACATATTGGAACCATCTTACAGATCGCAGTCACACTTTTCCAGAAGTGCATTGCATGAGTGCCACGGACGTCCTCACCATTAAACCAGGACACTGAATCATTCTAATAAGTTTGCTTGTTTTTGTTTAATTTTATTAAAACCAATATGTTTTTCAACAACAATAAATCCATGTAAAATGTAATGATATCATAAAATCTGTTGAACCAGCCAAATTGCTGTTGAACCAGCCTTCGTTATAGTAGGCTGAGGGTAAGAGTAGCCTACAGAGGACTTGGGTTTAAAAAAATTAAACGGGAAAACAATTTGTTACAGGAAAATAACTTCTAAATACGAGGCTGGCCGGTATTCACAGAGGTTCTCATCTCTCGTTTCACGATGGACGTCGAAACCCGTTGGCCTGAGTCTTACTATACTTGTGTTGACTTTTTGGGGACCAACAGTTGACCAACAGCTGAATTTAGTTGGTTTACTATTCTTGTGAGGACTTCTGGTACTCACAAGTATAGTAAAACGTGTACACAGGCGCACACACAGACCTTTCAGGAGTAGTGCTTGTTTTAGTATTTGCTAAACCTTATTTCTCCTCCCCTGCTGTTCATATGTATACTGAACAAAAATATAAACGCAACATGTAAAGTGTTGGTCTCATGTTTCATGAGCTGAAAATAAAGATCCCTGAAATTTCTCTCTAATTTTGTGCACACATTGTTTACATCCCTGTTAGTGAGCATTTCTCCTTTGCCAAGATAATCCATCCACCTGACAGGTGTGGCATATCAAGAAGCTGATTAAACAGCATGCACATTACACAGGTGCACCTTGTGCTGGGGACAATAAAATGCCACACTAGAATGTACAGTTTTGTCACACAACACAATTCCACAGATGTCTCAAGTTTTGAGGAAGAGTACAATTAACATGTTGACTGCAGTGATGTCCACCGGAGGTTTTGCCAGAGAATTGAATGTAAATTGCTCTACCATACCTCCAATGTTGTTTTAGAGAATTTGACAGTACGTCTAACCGACCTCAAAAGCGCAGACCACGTGTAACCACGCCAGCCAGGACCTCCACATCGGGCTTCTTCACCTGTAGATGGTCTGAAACGAGCCACCCAGACAAGCTGATGAAACTGTGGGTTTGCACAACCGAAGAATGTCTGCACAAACTGTCAGAAACACTCTCCGGGAGGTCTACGTTATCTGCCTCCATCACCTCATGTTTCAGCATGATAACGCACGGCCCCATGTCACAAGGATCTGTACACACCACCATAAGGCAGGTGGTGGTCACACCAGGTACTGACTGGTTTTGTGATCCAAGGCCCTACCTTTTTGTTTTAAGGTATCTGTGATCAATAGATGCATATCTGTATTCCCAGTCATATGAGATCCATAGATTAGGGCCTAATTAATTAACAGATTTCCTTATGAACTGTAACTCAGTAAAATCTTAGAAATTGTTTTATGTTGCGTTTTTGTTCAGTGTAAATAAGTCTTTCTCCTCCTCTGCTGTGTAATTGAATTTAAAGGGCTTTATTGGCATGGGGAACATGTGTTTACATTGCCAAAGCAAGTGAAATAGAAAATAAACTAAAGTGAAATAAACAATAAAATGAACAGCAAACATTACACTCACAGAAGTTTCAGAGGAATAGACCCATTTTAGATGTCATTATGGCTATATACAGTGTTGTAACGATGTGCAAATTGTTAAAGTACAAAAGGGAAAATACATCGAAATATGGGTTGCCTTTGTGATGGCACACGGTGGTATTTCACCCAGTAGATATGGGAGTTGAGCAAATTGGGTTTGTTTTCAAATTATTTATGGGTCTGTTATCTGAGGGAAAATGTGTCTCTAATATGGTCATACATTTGGCAGGAGGTTAGGAAGTGCAGCTCAGTTTTCACCTCATTTTGTGGGCAGTGTGCACATAGCCTGTCTTAAGTTGAGAACCATGTCTGCCTACTAAGGTCTCTCTCAATAGCAAGGCTATGGTCACTGAGTCTGTACATAGTCGAGGCTTTTCTTAATTTGGGGTCAATCACAGTGGTCAGGTATTCTGCCACTGTTTACTCTCTGTTTAGGGCCAAATAGCATTCTAATTTGCTTGTTTTTTTATTAATTACTTGACACATTGGAAAGAATTATCCTTTTGTTTACTCATGATTTGGTCGGGTCCAATTGTGTTGCTGGTCTCCAGGTTCATCTCTCTGTAGGTGATGGCTTTGTTATGGAAGGTTTGGGAGTCCCCTTCCTTTTAGGTGGTTGTAGAATTTAACGTCTCTTTTGTGGATTTTGATAATGAGCAGGTATCGTCCTAATTCTGCTCCTCATGCATTATTTGGTGTTTTACGTTGTACACAAAGGATATGTTTGCAAAATTCTGCATGCAGTCTCAATTTGGTGTTTCTCGTTTTGTGAATTCTTGGATGGTGAGCGGACCCCAGACCTCACAACCGTAAAGGGCAATGGGTTCTATAACTGATTTAAGTATTTTTTAGCCAGATGGTATGTTGAATTTTATGTTCCTTTTGATGGCGTAGAAGGCCCTTCTTGTCTCTCAGATCGTTCACAGCTTTGTGGAAGTTACCTGTGGCGCTGATGTTTAGGCCGAGGTATGTATCGTTTTTTTGTGTGCTCTAGGTCAACAGTGTCAAAATGGAATTTGTATTTGTGGGCCTGGCAACTGGACTTTTTTTGGAACACCATTATTTTTGTCTTACTGAGATTTACTGTCAGGGCCCAGGTCCGACAAAATTAGTGCAGAAGATCTAGGTGCTGCTGTTTGCCCTCCTTGGTTGGGGACAGAAGCACCAGATCATCAGCAAACGGTAGACATTCGACTTCAGGTTCTAGTAGGTTGAGGCTGGGTGTTGCAGACTGTTCTAGTGCCCTCGCCAATTTGTTGATATACATGTTGAAGAGGGTGGGGCTTAATGTGTTTTATATGTAGATAAGTCTGTTTCTCCTGCTGTTTAAATGTAGATAACAACAGTGTGGACACAGTGAAGAATGGAGGGACCAGGCCATACCTTCAGATCAGAGACGGTCAGGGCACCAACAGAGCCCTCAAACAGAAGATCAAGAAGAAGAAGAGGAATGGCGAGACACGGCAGTGCCAGACCGGTACAGACATTACATTATCACGGCAGTGCCAGACATTACATTATTACGGCAGTGCTAGACCCGTACAGACAGACATTACATTATCACGGCAGTTCCAGACCGGTACAGACAGACATTACATTATCACGGCAGTGCCAGACCGGTACAGACAGACATTACATTATCACGGCAGTGCCAGACCGGTACAGACAGACATTACATTATCACGGCAGTGCCAGACCGGTACAGACAGACATTACATTATCACGGCAGTGCCAGACCGGTACAGACAGACATTACATTATCACTGCAGTGCCAGACCGGTACAGACAGACATTACATTATCACGGCAGTGCCAGACCGGTACAGACAGACATTACATTATTACGGCAGTGCTAGACCCGTACAGACATTACATTATCACGGCAGTGCCAGACCGCTACAGACAGACATTACATTATCACGGCAGTGCTAGACCGCTACAGACAGACATTACATTATCACGGCAGTGCCAGACCGCTACAGACAGACATTACATTATCACGGCAGTGCCAGACCGCTACAGACAGACATTACATTATCACGGCAGTGCCAGACCGCTACAGACAGACATTACATTATCACGGCAGTGCCAGACCGCTACAGACAGACATTACATTATCACGGCAGTGCCAGACCGCTACAGACAGACATTACATTATCACGGCAGTGCCAGACCGCTACAGACAGACATTACATTATCACGGCAGTGCCAGACCGCTACAGACAGACATTACATTATCACGGCAGTGCCAGACCGCTACAGACAGACATTACATTATCACGGCAGTGCCAGACCGCTACAGACAGACATTACATTATCACGGCAGTGCCAGACCGCTACAGACATTACATTATCACGGCAGTGCCAGACATTACATTATCACGGCAGTGCCAGACCGCTACAGACAGACATTACATTATCACGGCAGTGCCAGACCGGTACAGACATTACATTATCACGGCAGTGCCAGACCGGTACAGACAGACATTACATTATCACGGCAGTTCCAGACCGGTACAGACATTACATTATTACGGCAGTGCTAGACCCGTACGGACATTACATTATCACGGCAGTGCCAGACCGCTACAGACAGACATTACATTATCACGGCAGTGCCAGACCGCTACAGACAGACATTACATTATCACGGCAGTGCCAGACCGCTACAGACAGACATTACATTATCACGGCAGTGCCAGACAGCTACAGACAGACATTACATTATCACGGCAGTGCCAGACCGCTACAGACAGACATTACATTATCACGGCAGTGCCAGACATTACATTATCACGGCAGTGCCAGACCGCTACAGACAGACATTACATTATCACGGCAGTGCCAGAACGCTACAGACAGACATTACATTATCACGGCAGTGCCAGACCGCTACAGACAGACATTACATTATCACGGCGGTGCCAGACCGCTACAGACAGACATTACATTATCACGGCGGTGCCAGTCCGCTACAGACAGACATTACATTATCACGGCGGTGCCAGACCGGTACAGACAGACATTACATTATCACGGCGGTGCCAGACCGCTACAGACAGACATTACATTATCACGGCGGTGCCAGACATTACATTATCACGGCAGTGCCAGACCGGTACAGACAGACATTACATTATCACGGCAGTGCCAGACCGGTACAGACAGACATTACATTATCACGGCAGTGCCAGACCGCTACAGACAGACATTACATTATCACGGCAGTGCCAGACCGCTACAGACAGACATTACATTATCACGGCAGTGCCAGACCGCTACAGACAGACATTACATTATCACGGCAGTGCCAGACCGCTACAGACAGACATTACATTATCACGGCAGTGCTAGACCCGTACAGACAGACATTACATTATCACGGCAGTGCCAGACCGGTACAGACAGACATTACATTATCCCTTCGTCTGACATGAGCTCAAAGAACATACAACTAGTTATGTCTCCTTAATATATAAAATGATCAGAGGGTTGAAAACATGGCGGAGATTCCCTGTGGCTTCCTTTTTGTTTCTTGAAATTCTGCTCTTAGACCTTGTGTGAGTTTTGATCTGCTCCTCAGTAATATACACTACATGGTAAAAAGTATGTGGACACCTGCTAGACAAACATCTCATTCTAAAATCATGGGCATTAATATGGTGTTGGTCCCCCCCTTTGCTGCTGTAACAGCCTCCACTCTTCTGGGAAGTCTTTCCACTAGATGTTGGAGCATTGCTGCGGGGACTTGCTTTCATTCAACCAAGAGCATTGGTGAGGTCGGGCACTGATGCTGGGCGATTAGGCCTGGCTCTAAGTCGGCGTTCCAATTTATCCCAAAGGTGTTCAATGGGGTTGAGGTCAGGGCTCTGTGCAGGCCAGACAAGTTTTTCCACACTGATCTCGACAGACCATTTCTGTATGGACCTCGCTTTGTGCACGGCGATGGTAGCGTTCTCGGGTAGGTAGCGTTCTCCTGGCATCCGACACATTTGTTTGTTGGACTGCCAGATGGAGCGTGATTCATCACGCCAGAGAACGTGTTTCCACTGCTCCAGAGTCCAATGGCGGCGAGCTTTACACCTCTCCGACGCTTGGCATTGCGCATGGTGATCTTAGGTTTGTGTACGGCTGCTCGGCCATGGAAACCCATTTCATGAAGCTCCCAACGAACAGTTCTTGTGCTGACGTTGCTTCCAGAGGCATTTTTATTATTATTGTTATTTATTTCACTTTATTTAACCAGGTAGGACAGTTGAGAACAAGTTCTCATTTACACCTGTGACCTGGCCAAGATAAAGCAAAGCAGTGCAACAAAAACAACCCTGCAGAGTTGCACATGGGATAAACAAACGTACAGTCAATAACACAATAGACTTTTTTCTATGTACAGTGTGTGCAAATGTAGTAAGATTAGGGAGGTAAGGCAATACATAGGGAATAGAGGCAAAATAGTTACAATTTAGCATTAACACTGGAGTGATAGATGTGCAGATGATGAATTGCAAGTAGAGATACTGGGGTGCAAAAGAGCAACAACAACAAAAATAGTAACAATATGGGGATGAGGTAGTTTGGTGTGCTATTTACAGATGGGCTGTGTACAGGTACATCGGTAAGCTGCTCTGACAGCTGATGCTTAAAGATAGAGAGTGAGATGTAAGTCTCCAGCTTCAGTTTATTTATTTTTTGCAATTCGTTCCAGTCATTAGCAGCAGAGAACTGGAAGGAAAGGTGGCCAAAGCAGATGTTGGCTTTGGGGGTGACCAGTGCAATATACCTGCTGGAGCTCGTGCTACGTGTTGGTGTTGCTATGGTGACCAGTGAGCTGAGATAAGGCGGGGCTTTACCTAGCAAAGACTTATAGATGACCTGGAGCCAGTGGTCTTGGCGACGAATATGTAGCGAGGGCCAGCTAACGACAGTATACAGGTCGCAGTGGTGGGTAGTATATGGGGCTTTGGTGACAAAACGGATGGCACTGTGATAGACTGCATCCAATTTGTTGAGTAGTGTTGGAGGCTATTTTGAAAATGACATCGCCGAAGTCAAGGATCTGTAGGATAGTCATTTTTACGAGGGTATGTTTGGCAGCATGAGTGAAGGAGGCTTTGTTGCGAAATAGGAAGCCGATTCTAGATTTAATTTTGGATTGGAGATGCTTAATGTGAGTCTGGAAGGAGAGTTTACAGTCTAACCAGACACCTAGGTATTTGTAGTTGTCCACATATTCTAAGTCAGAACTGTCCAGAGTAGTGATGATAGTCGGGCGGGTGCGGGCAGCGATCGGTTGAAGAGCATGCATTTAGTTTTACTTGCATTTAAAAGCAGTTGGAGGCCACGGAAGGAGAGTTGTATGGCATTGAAGCTTGTTTGGAGGTTAGTTAACACAGTGTCCAAAGAAGGGCCAGATGTATACAGAATTGTGTCGTCTGAGTAGAGGTGGATCAAAGAATCACCCGCAGCAAAAGCGAAATCGTTGATATATACAGAGAAAAGAGTCGGCCAGAGAATTTAACCCTGTGGCACCCCCATAGACTGCCAGAGGTCCGGACAACGATTTGACACACTGAACTCTGAGAAGTAGTTGGTGAACCAGGCATGGCAGTCATTTGAGAAACCAAGGCTATTGAGTCTGCCGATAAGAATGTGATGATTGACAGTCGAAGCCTTGGCCAGGTCGAAGAAGACGGCTGCACAGTACTGTCTTTAATCGATGGTGGTTATGATATCGTTTAGGCTGAGGTGAGCATGGCTGAGGTGCACCCATGACCAGCAGGGAAACCAGATTGCGTAGTGAAGAAGGTACGGTGGGATTCGAAATGGTCGGTGATCTGTTTGTTAACTTGGCTTTCGAAGATTTTAGAAAGGCAGGGCAGGATGGATATAGGTCTATAACAGTTTGGGTCAAGAGTGTCTCCCCCTTTGAAGAGAGGGATGACCGCGGCAGCTTTCCAATCTTTTGGGATCTCAGATGATATGAGAGGTTGAACAGGCTGGTAATAGGGGTTGCAACAATTTCGGCGGATCATTTTTAGAAAGAGAGGGTCCAGATTGTCTAGCCCAGCTGATTTGTAGGGATCCAGATTTTGCAGCTCTTTCAGAACATCAGCTTTCTCGATTTGGGTGAAGGAGATGCGGGGGGGCTTGGGCAAGTTTCTGTGGGGTGCAGAGCAGTTGGTAGGGGTAGCCAGGTGGAAAGCATGGCCAGCTGTAGAAAAATGCTTATTGAAATGATCGATTATCGTGGATTTATTGATGGTGACAGTGTTTCCTATCTTCAGTGCAGTGGGCAGCTGGGAGGAGGTGCTCACTGACTTTACAATGTCCGAAAACTTTTTGGAATTAGTGCTACAGGATGCAAGTTTCTGTTTGAAAAGGCTAGCCTTAGCTTTCCTAACTGACTCTGTATATTGGTTCCTGACTTCCCTGAAAAGTTGCATATCGCGGATGCTATTCGATGCTAATGCAGTACGCCACAGGATGTTTTTGTGCTGGTCAAGGGCAGTCAAGTCTGGGGAGAACCAAGGGCTATATCTGTTCTTAGATCTACATTCTGTACTTTTAAAGAGCAACCAGGCATCCTCTACTGACGGGATGAGGTCAATATCCTTCCAGGATACATGGGCCAGGTCGATTAGAAATGCCTGCTTGCTGAAGTGTTTTAGGGATTGTTTGACAGTGATGCGGGGTGGTCAATTGACTGCGAACCCATTATGGATGCAGGCAATGAGGCAGGGATCGCTAAGATCCTGGTTAAAGACAACAGAGGTATATTTAGTGGGCAAGTTGGTCAGGATGATATCTATGAGGGTGCCCATGGTTACGGATTTAGGGTTGTACCTGATAGGTTCATTGATCATTTGTGTGAGATTGAGGGCATATAGCTTAGATTGTAGGACGGCCGGGGTGTTAAGCATATCCCAGTGTAGGTCACCTAACAGAACGAACTCTGAAGATAGATGGGGGGCAATCAATTCACATATGGTGTCCCTGGCACAGCTGGGGGCTGAGGGGTGTCTATAACAAGAGGCGACGGTGAGATACTTATTTCTGGAAAGGTGGGTTTTTAAAAGTAGAAGCTCGAATTGTTTGGTACAGACCTGGATATTAAGACAGAACTCTGCAGGCTTTCTCTGCAGTATCTCTGCCCCCTTTGGCAGTTCTATCTTGTTGGAAAATGTTGTCGTGGGGGATGGAGATTTCAGAATTTTTAGTGGCCTTCCTAAGCCAGGATTCAGACACGGCTAGAACATCAGGGTTTGCGGAGTGTGCTAAAGCAGTGAATAAAACAAACTTGGGGAGGAGGCTTCTGATGTATGAATGCATGAAACATGCATGAAACAAAGGCTTTTACGGTTACAGAAGTCAACAAATGAGAGCGCCTTGGAAATAGCTGGGGACTACAGGGCCTGGGTTAACCTCTACATCACCAGAGGAGGAGTAGGATAAGGGTACGGCTAAAGGCTATAAGAACTGGTTGTCTAGTGTGTTGGGGACAGATAATAAAAGGAGCAGATTTCTGGGCGTGGTAGAATAGATTCAGGGCATAATGTACAGACAAGGGTATGGTAGGATGTGAGTACAGTGGAGGTAAACCTAGGCATTGAGTGACGATGAGAGCGGTTGCGTCTCTGGAGGCGCCAGTTGAGGTCTCCGCATGTATGGAGAGTGCGACAAATGAACTATCTTAGGCATTTAGGGCGGGGCTGGTGCTCTACAGTGAAATAATACAATAATAACTAACCTAAACAGAAGTAGACCAGGCATATTGACTTTTGGGAGAGGCATGTGTAGCCGAGTGATCATAGGGTCCAATGAGCAGCAATAGGGGAGTCAGGGAGCTGTTCGGTAGCCGCTACTACGCTAGGCGAGCTGGAGGCACAGCGATTCAGAAGGCTAGCAGGCCATAGCCAGCAGATGGGTCTTCGGCGACGTCGCAATGAGGAGGCCTGTTGAAAACACCTCGGACGATTGGTCCCGTGTGGCTCAGTTGGTAGAGCATGGCGCTTGCAACGCCAGGGTTGTGGGTTCATTCCCCACGGGAGGACCAGGATGAATATGTATGAACTTTCCAATTTGTAAGTCGCTCTGGATAAGAGCGTCAGCTAAATGACTTAAATGTAAATGTAAATGTCGGCAGAACTGTCGTGATGGATCGGCGGGGCTCTGTGTCAGCAATAAAGGGTCCAGGCCAATTGGCAAAAGAGGTATTGTAGCCCAATAATTAGCTGGTAGACCTCTACGGCTAGCCGGGAGATGGGCCTACCTCGAGGCTAACTGGTGCTTGCTTCGGGACAGAGGCACTAGCCAGGAGTAGCCACTCGGATTGCAGCTAGCTAGCTGTGATGATCCGGTGTAATGGTCCTGAGTTTGCGGTAGGAATCCGAAGATGGGGTAGAGAAAAAACAGTCCGATATGCTCTGGGTTGATATTGTGCTGTGCAGACTGTCAGGTATTGACCGAGCTGAGGCTGGCTGGTGTCCGAGTTAACAGTGAAGACCGCTAGCTGTGGCTAACTGACTACTAGCTAGTTAGCTGGCTAGCTTCTGAAGGGGGTTCCGGTTCTAAAGTATAAAAATAACAGATCCGTACCACATTGGGTGAGGCGGGTTATAGGAGAGTATATTCTGTCCGTAGATGGAAAGTGAGATTCAAATATATGGGGAAAAAACTAGGAACACAACTATATACACGGGACAAGACAAAACACACGTCTGACTGCTACGCCATCTTGGAACATACATTTTGGAACACTGTAGCAAGTGTTGCAACCGAGGACAGACAAAGTTTTTGCATTTCAGCACTCGGCGGTCCCATTCTGTGAGCTTGTGTGGCCTACCACTTCGCGACTGAGCCATTTTTGCTCCTAAATGTTTCCATTTCACAATAACCACACTTCCAGTTGACCTGGGCAGCTCTAGCAGGACGAAATTACTTGTCGGAAAGGTGGCATCCTACGATGGTGCCACGTTGAAAGTCACTGAGCTCTTCAATAAGGCTGTTCTACTGCCAATGTTTGTCTGTGGAGATTGCTTGGCTGTGTGCTCAAATTTATACACCTGTCAGCAATGGGTGTGGCTGAAATAGACGAATCCACTAATTTGAAGCGGTGTCCACATACTTT
The DNA here is from genome assembly GCF_045679555.1 of Salvelinus alpinus. Classification (NCBI taxonomy): domain Eukaryota; kingdom Metazoa; phylum Chordata; class Actinopteri; order Salmoniformes; family Salmonidae; genus Salvelinus; species Salvelinus alpinus. Next base: position 96,194,037 of record NC_092089.1, read on the forward strand.
TGGCCATGTTGTGCATCTTTGCTCTTTGTCTGTCTCGTCAGCTGTGGTCATACGTTCTTAATTGGCTCAGCTGGATAATTAAAGGCTAAATACATTTCCCCTCTGTCTCATCCCAGCTGTGATCATCGGTCCAGACGGCATGCCCCTGACCGTCTACCCCTGTCACATCTGTGGTAAGAAGTTCAGGTCACAAGGCTTCCTCAAGTGTCACATGAAGAACCATCCTGACCACCACGTTAAGAAGTACCAGTGTACCGACTGTGACTTCACCACCAACAAGAAGGTCTCTGTCGTCTCTCATATCTCTGATGTTCCCGTCATTGGACTTTTTCTGTTATTACTCTCCTCTTTTCTTCTCCCCTTCATTCTCTCTATTCTTTTGTGTTATTTAAGCAATAATGCCTGAGAACCCGGGAATTATCAGACGAGGGCTGTTCTGAAAGACGAAGCCAAGGGCCAGGATACTGCCTTGGAGGGAGTTGTCCCTCGATAATTCCCGGGTTTGAGGGCATTATAACTTTTTGTAAAATGGTTGCAAACATATATGTATTCATTAAAATATGATGGACATTTTAGAATTAAAAACATTATTTTAACGAGTATATTTTGTTTTTGCATTCTGAAGTTTATACCCAAGTGTACTACTGGTCATTAGTTATTTTCTCATGTTTTGACCCTGTCGTTAATGGTAATCATTCTATTAATTCGATGTTGACCTTGCCAGTTGACCTTGCTATGCTAAACAAATCATTGGCATGTAGCTAGCTAGCAGAGAGTCAATGAAGATAAGACAAGCACCTCAGTAAATAATGATTCAATAAATGTCCAATAGATTTCATGGATTTCTGAGTGTTTGGTTTCCATGGTGAATTATTAGTTTCAGGTTCATTCTTGGGCTAGCTAGCCTATTGGCAGGGGAGAGATCCCCCCCAACTGTTGCAAACCAAATAGTAGCATGGAAAAAATCGTGTGATGTTTTTTTTCCCCAGAGGGAAATTAAGTTGATGAATTTCCTGCCTGGTCTGCTGGACAGTGGAATTATGCGATTAATACGTCATGGTATTTTGCACGAGTTGTTGTCTCAACTCCTGCATATCAACCAATCAGGATCCAGACAACCCGTTTTATAATATTACGTTGTAACGCCTCCCTGTTAAGTGTGTTGCTCTTGTGACATGTCTGTAAAATGCACTATAAATATATTCTGTTTTATTTTTGAAGGTCAACTTCCACAACCACCTGGAGTCCCACAAGCTACTGGTGCATCACAGAGACAGAACCTCTTCCCCAGACTACCCAGAATACAACAGGACCACCCCAGAGTACCCAGAATACAACAGGACCACCCCAGAGTACCCAGAATACAACAGGACCACCCCAGAGTACCCAGAATACAACAGGACCACCCCAGAGTACACAGAGTACACCCGGCGTTACCATGAAGACAGCCAGCTAGGGTCTAACAAGCTGATCCTGAGGGACAAGGAGTCCAAACTGCACTACTGTAAGTACTGTGACTATGAGACTGCAGAGCAGGGGCTCCTTAACCGCCACCTATTGGCCGTTCACAGTAGGAATTTCGCCCACGTGTGCGTGGAGTGTGCTAAAGGCTTCCGTCACCCGTCGGAGCTCAAGAAGCACATGCGGACCCACACGGGCGAGAAGCCGTACTGCTGCCCGCACTGTGACTTTCGCTGTGCAGACCAGTCCAACCTAAAGACTCACATCAAGAGCAAGCACGGTGCCGACCTGCCTTTTAAGTGTGGCCACTGCCCCCAGGCCTACGCAGACGAGGGGGAGCTGCAGCGGCACACAGAGATGGTGCAGGGACACAAGACCCACCAGTGTCCCCACTGTGAACACAAGAGCACCAACTCCTCTGATCTAAAACGACACATTATATCTGTTCACACCAAAGACTTCCCTCACCAGTGTGACGTGTGTGAGAAGGGCTTCCACCGGCCCTCTGAGCTGAAGAAACACTCCGAGACGCACAAGGGTAGCAAGGTGCACCAGTGCAGGCACTGTAACTTCACGACCTCTGACCCTTTCACCCTCAGCAGACACATCCTGTCCGTTCACACCAAGGACCTCCCCTTTAAGTGTAAACGCTGCCGGCGAGGGTTCCGCCAGTCCACGGAGCTGAAGAAACATATGAAGACCCACAGCGGGAGGAAGGTGTACCAGTGTCAGTACTGCGAGTACAACAGCCCGGACGCTTCAGGATTCAAACGCCACGTGATCTCGATCCACACCAAGGAATACCCCCACTGCTGTGACTACTGTTGTAAAGGCTTCAGAAGACCCTCGGAGAAGAGTCAGCACATAGCCAGACATCACAAAGATATGCTGATGGAACGTTGTTAATACAATGTTGACACCACGTTACCCGGACAGACAGACTGACACACTCACTCCTTAGTCTATGTAGACCTTTTTCACACGATGAAGGGGGAACACATTTAGGCAGTTGATAAGGATGGAATGGTACATTTAGACTGCTAGCAATGATAACATTCTGACTGCTTCTCTTTTTCTACTGGTTGTATAGAGTAGGAATAGGTCTCACCAGACCCCCCCCATTCCCTCTCCCCCAGGTGTAATCAAACTAAGCATGTGGTGGAAGTTGGTGAAGTTTAAAACCAGTGTATATGTTGTCAGTGGGGCGCCTGTCACTTTCTGTATTTATTTATCTGCAGCGAGAGGATTCACCATATGATGACGTTTTTTTTCAGGGTCTCAAAATATGTCTGTGTATACCTGTTGAATCTCTGGGAGAAAGAAATGGACAGAAGGACGGCGTCCTCTAATATAGGAAGTGGTTATGTGAGATCGTTATTCAGGCCTGTTCTTCTCTATCTCACCAGACTGTATCTGGATCAAACTAGTGGATCAAACTAGTGCATACTGGAGAGCTGCAAGGCTCTGCTACCGACTAGTATCTTCAAACCTGGGTTCAAATCATTTTAGAACTATTTCTTATACCTTTAGCATTTCCTTTATCCTGCCTAGAGTGGACTTTTGCGAATCGGTTGGTTCCGTTGTGCCAGGCAAGCCTAGCGAAGGTATGTATTTGAAATGATTACAAATAGTTTTTGAACCCAGGTCTAAGTATCCTCCCAATAACCTGGTTTATATCCTAATACCAATCATGTCATTATGAGCCTGTGGGCCCTGTTTGGGTGGTCCACCTGTGAGGTCAGAGTGGAACAATGTTTACACAAGCACCTTAACCTACGAGCTACGAAACCAACTCATTTTTTAAAACAAATAGAACTTTGTTTTGTTTCTTAACAGTGCCAATTTATTATTAATTAAACTTGTTTAATGTTTTGGTGTTTGGTGGACAGATGGTTCTGTTCTGTATGTTTGGTAAAAACTTCGGCAGTTGTCACCACCGTTTTTTGACCTTGTGAATGCCACTGTAAGTTGTGTATATGACCTTGTGAATGCCACTGTAAGTTGTGTATATGATGTGTATGTGTCTTCACATAGAACACAGATGTGGTCACACACAAGCCAACCATCCGATGGTCATGTGTTATGTTCTGTTTCTCCTCATGCACTGAGCTCTGCTAAAACAGACATCTGAAAAGTAAAGTGATTTTAAGTCTCAAACATATGCCGTGTAAAGAGATTGTGTGTTTGAGTCAGTAGAAAGCACTTTAACTATTGTTTTGTTCATTTGACATGTACGGTGTATAATATATATTCCCTGAATGAGACAATATGAGTGTTGGAAAAGAGTTGTGGGTATTTCCGGGCCTGGAGTGGGACGGTAGCGGCCAGTATTCATCTAAATGTATTATCAATAGAAAGCTGTCTAATGAACTCTTCTGTTTTGATATCTGATAGGTAATTGGTTGGTCTTTCTGTTGAGATTTCTGCTCACTGGTGTCCAGTAACCCCACAGTCACTTAAGTACAATGGTGGAGAGATTGTCGTTGGAGTATTAAAGTATGCACATAGTAGGCTGGCCATGAAATGAATTGTGTAAAAAAAAATGTATGCATTTTCTAGATTTTTTTTTGTTGTCTAATTTTTGTCTGATTGTTCAGAAATACTGGTGAGGAGCAACCAAAATAAACAATTATCTTTTTAGTTTTTGCTGTTTTCTTGGGGGGGGGTATTTAGAGCCTCAAAGACTAGTGAGTAGTGCACGATGAGGGAATAGAATGTCTCCTCTTGCTCAATCATCACCACAAGATGGCGGTCTAACTCCATGGAAATTTAGGAAAATTCAAACGTTAGTTCAAGCTTTACCGATAAGGTATTACTCAGTTGAATAGTATGACAACTCACATAAATGATCATATAAAATACATAGTAATTAACTTAGGTCAAGAGTGGGTTACCACATTGAAAATGGGGAAGGAGTACTTATCCAATATATGTTCCAAATGGCACCCTATTCCCCATATAGTACACTACTTTTGACTAGAGCTCTAAGGGCCTTGTTAAAAAGTAGTGCACTACATGGGGAATATGGTTCCTTTTGGGACAGACTATATGTGACGCCACCATGCTGCTCCATCTAAGAGACAGAACTTATCGAACTATGATGAAGTGATGTCAGCACTTCTGTGCTCCTCCCCTTCCATACATCAGGATTGATTCTCCAGGCAAGATTGTTTAAATGAACCCTGAGACGGAGCGCTCACCCTGGCTTGTATTCCAAAAGGCACCATATTCCCTACATAGGGATATAGTATATACAGTGGGGAGAACAAGTATTTGATACACTGCCGATTTTGCAGGTTTTCCTACTTACAAAGCATGTAGAGGTCTGTAATTTTTATCATAGGTACACTTCAACTGTGAGAGACGGAATTTAAAACAAATATCCAGAAAATCACATTGTATGATTTTTAAGTAATTAATTCGCATTTTATTGCATGACATAAGTATTTGATCACCTACCAACCAGTAAGAATTCCGGCTCTCACAGACCTGTTAGTTTTTCTTTAAGAAGCCCTCCTGTTCTCCACTCATTACCTGTATTAACTGCACCTGTTTGAACTCGTTACCTGTATAAAAGACACCTGTCCACCCACTCAATCAAACAGACTCCAACCTCTCCACAATGGCCAAGACCAGAGAGCTGTGTAAGGACATCAGGGATACAATTGTAGACCTGCACAAGGCTGGGATGGGCTACAGGACAATAGGTAAGCAGCTTGGTGAGAAGGCAACAACTGTTGGCGCAATTATTAGAAAATGGAAGAAGTTCAAGATGACGGTCAATCACCCTCGGTCTGGGGCTCCATGCAAGATCTCACCTCGTGGGGCATCAATGATCATGAGGAAGGTGAGGGATCAGCCCAGAACTACACGGCAGGACCTGGTTAATGACCTGAAGAGAGCTGGGACCACAGTCTCAAAGAAAACCATTAGTAACACACTACGCCGTCATGGATTAAAATCCTGCAGCGCACGCAAGGTCCCCCTGCTCAAGCCAGCGCATGTCCAGGCCCGTCTGAAGTTTGCCAATGACCATCTGGATGATCCAGAGGAGGAATTGGAGAAGGTCATGTGGTCTGATGAGACAAAAATAGAGCTTTTTGGTCTAAACTCCACTCGCCGTGTTTGGAGGAAAACGAAGGATTAGTACAACCCCAAGAACACCATCCTAACCGTGAAGCTTGGAGGTGGAAACATCATTCTTTGGGGATGCTTTTCTGCAAAGGGGACAGGATGACTGCACCGTATTGAGGGGAGGATGGATGGGGCCATGCATCGCGAGATCTTGGCCAACAACCTCCTTCCCTCAGTAAGAGCATTGAAGATAGGTCGTGGCTGGGTCTTCCAGCATGACAACGACCCGAAACACACAGCCAGGGCAACTAAGGAGTGGCTCCGTAAGAAGCATCTCAAGGTCCTGGAGTGGCCTAGCCAGTCTCCAGACCTGAACCCAATAGAAAATCTTTGGAGGGAGCTGAAAGTCCGTATTGCCCAGTGACAGCCCCGAAACCTGAAGGATCTGGAGAAGGTCTGTATGGAGGAGTGGGCCAAAATCCCTGCTGCAGTGTGTGCAAACCTGGTCAAGAACTACAGGAAACGTATGATCTCTGTAATTGCAAACAAAGGTTTCTGTACCAAATATTAAGTTCTGCTTTTCTGATGTATCAAATACTTATGTCATGCAATAAAATGCAAATTAATTACTTAAAAATCATACAATGTGATTTTCTGGATTTTTGTTTTAGATTCCGTCTCTCACAGTTGAAGTGTACCTGTGATAAAAATTACAGACCTCTACATGCTTTGTAAGTAGGAAAACCTGCAAAATCGGCAGTGTATCAAATACTTGTTCTCCCCACTGTATATATAAGTGCTATATGTATATAGCACTTACGTGTTGACCAGAGCCCTATGGGTTGTATAGGGAACACGTTGCCTTTTGGGATGCTCACACTGACTGTATGTCCACTGGTAGACTTTAACCCAGACGGAGAGGGTGGACGCTGGGGGGCGTTAGTCCTGTAGTTGAGAAGATACAGCCTGGGCTTCAAGTAGGCCAGCCTAATTAATATTAGAAGGGATGCTCTGGGCTACATCAAGTAGGCCAGCCTAATTAATATTAGAAGGGATGCTCTGGGCTACATCAAGTTGGCCAGCCTAATTTAATATTCTGTGGAAGTGATGCTCTGGGCTACATCAAGTTGGCCAGCCTAATTTAATATTCTGTGGAAGGGATGCTCTGGGCTACATCAAGTAGGCCAGCCTAATTTAATATTCTGTGAAAGTGATGCTCTGGGCTACATCAAGTTGGCCAGCCTAATTTAATATTCTGTGGAAGTGATGCTCTGGGCTACATCAAGTTGGCCAGCCTAATTTAATATTCTGTGGAAGTGATGCTCTGGGCTACATCAAGTTGGCCAGCCTAATTTAATATTCTGTGGAAGGGATGCTCTGGGCTACATCAAGTTGGCCAGCCTAATTTAATATTCTGTGGAAGTGATGCTCTGGGCTACATCAAGTTGGCCAGCCTAATTTAATATTCTGTGGAAGTGATGCTCTGGGCTACATCAAGTAGGCCAGCCTAATTTAATATTCTGTGGAAGGGATGCTCTGGGCTACATCAAGTTGGCCAGCCTAATTTAATATTCTGTGGAAGTGATGCTCTGGGCTACATCAAGTAGGCCAGCCTAATTTAATATTCTGTGGGAGTGATGCTCTGGGCTACATCAAGTTGGCAAGCCTAATTTAATATTCTGTGGAAGTGATGCTCTGGGCTACATCAAGTTGGCCAGCCTAATTTAATATTCTGTGGAAGTGATGCTCTGGGCTACATCAAGTTCGCCAGCCTAATTTAATATTCTGTGGAAGGGATGCTCTGGCTGTTCTGTGCTTTTTAGGGGTGGTGGCATCATCCCCATTGGTACATGACCCTCAATACTGATAAAGATATAGAATATAGTTTATTTTAGAAATATATATTTTAAACGTTTTACCTATTTTTTGTGATATCCAATTGGTAGTTACAGTCTTGTCCCATCGCTGTAACTCCCGTACGGTCTCAGGAGAGGCGAAGGTGGAGAGCCATGCGTCCTCCGAAACACGACCCTGCCAAGCCGCACTGCTTCTTGACACACTGCTCGCTTAACCCGGAAACCAGGAGGAAACACCCTACAGCTGGTCACCGAAGTCAGCGTGCCCGCCACAAGGAGTAGCTAGAGCGCGATGGGACAAGGACATCCCGGAAATGTTAATAATGGTTTAGAGACAGTTGTAACAGTAATATGTTAATAATCTCTCTCTCTGTAGATGTTGCTGATGGACCATGCCTCTCACAGGAGGGACACGGAATAGGACAGGTGGGTTCACATCGTTGCTATGGGCACCGGGGAGAGGAAGAGGAATGCAACGTCATATTCCCATGGTTGATACACTGAATATATCACACACACCACTTACTAAATGCTGCTGTCTGCAAGGTAAAGCTGCTGAGAACAGTGAGATCAATAAGAAGAGGTCTTTATGTCTTCCTACTTTCTGCCTTTAATGATCCCTCTCAATTCAATTTGCTTTTTTGGCATGACGTAACAATGTACATATTGCCAAAGCTTACTTTGGAGATTTACAATATTAACATATTAATAATAGTCAATTTGTCAATGGGACAACAGTAACAACAATAACAAAGGGTCAAAATAACCATACATTGAACAATAACAATAAGCATAGAGGACATGTGCAGGTTGGTTGGTCTGTCAGACACTGTCCGTCATCTTTAGACAGGCAGCAATGTAGTGAGCTGCCAACCCACACCTCTCTGCGTCCTCTCCCAACAGGACGGGTAGCCTACTCTCATCAGAGCTCTTTGAAACCTTGAATAAGGGATTCAAATTTGGGGAAATGACACGAATTGTTTTATATATTTTTTTACATTTTGTCAGGAAATGCAGCTCCGTCTCAGGTTCTGCTGTTGTGCAGTGGCTGCACAGCCTTTCCTCTACAGTAAGCCATGTTTTCCTGTGTCTACCCTTCTCAGTGGCAAGGCTGTGCTCACTGAGACTGCACTTTGTCAAGGTCTTTCTAAGGTTATGATCAGTAACCATAGTCAAGTACTTTGCCACGGTGTACTGTAGGTTTAGGGACAGATAGCACTGCATTTTGCTTTGTGCTTGTGTTTCCCAATAAGTAATGTAGTTTTGTTTTGACTGTGTTGTAATTTGGTTTATTCTGATTGATTGGATGTTCTGGTACTGAGGCTTCAGTGTGTTAGTAGAACAAGTTTGTGAACTCAGCCCCAGGACCAGCTGGATGAGGGGACTCTTCTTTGCTCAGCTCTTGGTATTGCAGGGATTGGTAATGATATGAGAGGGGGTCACTGTATTTTAGATGTTTCCAAAATGTAATTGCTCTTTTTTGAGTTTTTATTATTAGTGGATATTGGCCTAATTCTGCCCTGCATGTGTTGTTTGTAGTTTTCTTCTGGACATGTAGGAGAATCACACAGATCTCTGCATGCAGGGTTTCAATGGGGTGTTTGGCCCATTCTGTGAAATATTGTTTTGCAAGTGGACCCCACATCTCGCTGCCATGAAGTGCAATTGGTTCAATGACACATTCAATTCGTTTTAGCCAAATTTTAATAGGTATTTCTATTTGAATTCGTTTTTTAATGGTGTAGAATGCCCTGCATGCTTTCTCTCTCAGTTCATTCACTGCCTCATTAAGGTGTCCAGTTGAGCTTATGTTTAAACCTATGTAATTGTAGTGTGTAAGAAGAGGACTATATATTTTGTACCAATTAAGACATTTGGTCTAATTCCCTGAGATCTGGATCTTCTCTGGAAAATCATTATTGTAGTATTTTTGGGGTTTACTGCCAGGGCCCAGGTCTGGCAGTACTGCTCTAGCAGGTCTAGGCTCTGCTGTAGGCCATGTGCTGTTGGGGTTTACTGCCAGGGCCCAGGTCTGGCAGTACTGCTCTAGCAGGTCCAGGCTCGGTTGTAGGCCATGTGCTGTGGGGTTTACTGCCAGGGCCCAGGTCTGGCAGTACTGCTCTAGCAGGTCCAGGCTCTGCTGTAGGCCATGTGCTGTGTGTGACAGCAGGCACAGGTCATCTGCGAAGAGCAGGCATTTAATCTCTGAATTGTGAGAATTAACACCAGGGTGCTGAGGATTTTTCTAGAATAGTGGCCAATTCGTTGATGTAAATATTAAAGAGTGCAAGGCTCAGATTGCAACCCTGGTGAAGGCCCCGCCGCTGGTTAAAGAATTCTGTTATTTTCTTTCCTATTTTGATGCTGCACGTATTGCCAGTATACATTGATTTAATTATGTCATATGTTTTACCCCCTATACCACTTTCAATAACTTTGTAGAACAGTCCTGTATGCCAAATAGAATCAAATACTTTTTAGAAGTCGATAAAGCAAGCGTTCATTTTGGCATTATTTTGGTGGACATGACTCTCCTCTCCTCTCTCTCTCTTACTGCAGTAGTCAATAAACATGACTCTCTCTCTCTCTCTCTCTCTCTCTCTCTCTCTCTCTCTCTCTCTCTCTCTCTCTCTCTCTCTCCCCTCTCTCTCTCGCTCTCTCTCTCACACAGCAATAGTCAATAGACATGACTCATCTCTCTCTCTCTCTCTCTCTCTTACTGCAGTAATCAATAGACATGAATTTCCAGTTTCACCATATTTGCTATTCCATATTGACAGAATTCCTGAAACTTCTTCCTGGAAGTTGTCCTTCCTAGAAATGTAAAGTTAATTTCCTGAAATTCGACACCTTTTGCCGTTGGGCATAGAGAAAATGTTGCAGGTTTTAACAAATTTCATACAATTCTACAAAGTTTGCCATGTGACGAAGAGTAATTTCATGCATTTTTACTCATGTGATCCCAACTGTACTATTCAATTGAGATGCAAAATGTTCAGTTTTATAGCTAATTTCCTGCAATTCTACACATGGGATGGAGATATCTTTTTAATGTTGCCTTGACTTAGGCCATGTTCATATGATGTCTGAGTGAGAGTGACTAACAAAATCAATGGGGTCCCACTGGAGGACAGGACCCCTGGGCACGGGCCCTGCGTGCCTGGTCAGTAATTCAGCCATGATTACTACAAGGTGTAGATAGTGTAGATAGCCATAACTTTGTTATGTCAAGCCTAAATAAATTCAGGAATAAAAATGTTCTTAACAAGTCACATGGACTCAATAAGTGTGGAAAAATAGTGTTTGACATGATTTTTGAATGACTACCACATCTCTGTATCCCACACATGCAATTACCTGTAAGGTCGCTCAGTCAAGCAGTGAATTTCAGACACAGATTCAACTACAAAGACCAGAAAGGTTTTCCAATGCCTCATAAAGAAGGGCACCTATTGGTAGATGGGTAAAACTAAATGAAGCAGACATTGAATATCCCTTTGAGCATGGTGAAGTTATTAGTTACACTTTGGATGGTGTATCAATACTCCCCGTCACTACAAAGATTCAGGCTTCCTTCTTAACTCAGTTACCGGAGAGGAAGGAAACCGCTCAGGGATTTCACCATGAGGCCACTTTAAAACACAGAGTTGAATAGCTGTTAAAGGAGAAAACTGAGAAAGGATCAACATTGTAGTTACTCCACAATACTAACCTAATTGGCGGAGTGAAAAGAAGGAAGCCTGTACAGAATAAAAATATTTCGGCTGAGATGGAAATCCCAGACGATGTTGGTGTCCAGGACGTCGGGACCCAACAGTGCTCCTCTGGACCGTACCCCTCCCAGTCCACCAAGTACTGAATCTGACCCCCATGAAGTCAGGAGTCCAGTAGGGACCTGATGGCATAGGCAGGGATCCCATCGATGTCCAGGGGAGGCGGAGGGGTGTCGCGGGGGACTGCGTCAACCAGGGGACCAGGAACCACCGGTCTGAGGAGGGAAACATGAACAGAGGGTGAGATCTGGTAGTTGGTGGGGAGTTGTAAACGGTATGTTACCTCATTCATCTTGAAGGGCCACACAAACCGGGGCAAGCGGAGCGGGAGGTTCCTGGTGGAGAGCCAGGATGGAACACGGGAGCCTCACATGGGCAGCATTCCAAACCCCCTCTGCATGCCGAAACCTCTCGTCCACTGCAGGGACTTCGGTCTGACTCGGGGTCCACGTGGCCAGGGCTGGCTGATACCCCAGGACACACTGGAAGGGGGTCAGCCCGGTGGAGGAGTGGCAAAGTGAGTTCTGGGCATACCCTGCCCAGGGAAGGAACCGGGCCCACTCCCCCTGCCGGTCCTGGCAGTGACTTCTAAGGAACCTCCCCAGCTCCTGGTTGGTCCTCTCCACCTTCCCGTTGGACTGAGGCCGGTACCCGGATGTGAGGCTGGCCGTGGCCCCCAGCTTCTCCATGAATGCTTTCCACACCCACAACATGAATTGGGGGCCACGGTCGGAGACAATGTCCTCCGGAAGGCCATAATTCCGGAAGACCTGCTGGATCAGTGCCTCAGCAACGTAGCAACGTCAAGCATAGTGGTGGCTGCATCATGTTATGGGTATGCTTGTAATCGTTAAGGACTGGGGAGGCTATCAGGATAAAAAATAAATGGAGCTTAGCACAGGCAAAATCCTAGAGGAAAACCTTGTTCCACCAGACACTGGGAGATGAATTCACCTTTCAGCAGGAAAATAACCTTAAACACAATGCCAAATCTACACTGGAGTTGCTAATCAATAAGACAGTAAATGTTCTTGAGTGTCACACCCTGATCTGTTTCACCTGTCTTTGTGCTTGTCTCCACCCTCCTCTAGGTGTCGCCCATCTTTCTCATTATCCCCTGTGTATTTATACCTGTGCTCTCTGTTTGTCTGTTGCCAGTTCGTCTTGTCTTGTCAGGTCTTACCAGCGTTATTTTCCGCATTCCTGTTTCTCTAGTTCTGTTTTCTAGTTGTTCCCGGGTCTAACCATTCTGCCTGCCCTGACCCCGAGCCTGCCTGTCGTCCTGTACCTGTCTGACTCTGACCTGATTACGAACCTCTGCCTGCCCTGACCTCGAGCCTGCCTGCTGTCATGTACCTGCCTGATTCTGACCTGATCACAAACTTATGCCTGCCCTCGACCTGCCGTTTGCCTGCCCCGTGTTTCTAATAAATCATCTCAGAACTGTACTATCCCTCTCCCGTGTTTGCATCTGGGTCATTTTTTTTCACCTTTATTTAACCAGGTAGGCTAGTTGAGAACAAGTTCTCATTTGCAACTGCGACCTGGCCAAGATAAAGCAAAGCAGTTCGACACATACAACAACACAGAGTTACACATGGAGTAAACAAACATACAATCAATAATACAGTAGGAAAATCTATATACAGCATGTGCAAATGAGGTAGGATAAGAGAGGTAAGGCAAATAGGCCATGGTGGCAAAGTAATTACAATATAGCAATTAAAACACTGGGATGGTAGGATGTGCAGAAGATGAATGTGCAAGTTGAGATACTGGGGTGTAAAGGAGCAAGATAAATAAATACAGTATGGGGATGAGGTAGATTGGATGGGCTATTTACAGATGAGCTATGTACAGGTGCAGTCATATCCTGAGTTGTGATAGTACGAACATACCATGACTGACCCAGCAGACTTGGACCAGCTCCTCAACGCCGTCTCCTCCCAGGGAGCCACCATTGGAAGACACGAGGAGTTACTTGAAGGTCTTATGGAAGGATTACAGACCTTGGCGTACTGCTAGGATCGTGCCTTCAACAAATTGCTGGAGCAATTCTGCAGATTTTCTGAGGCAGCCCGCCACTACAGTAACCAGACTGTCAATTACCCCGCTACCAGCGGCATTTCTTCCCAATCTACCCCGGCTTCCCAAGAACCCTGCTTACCTCCTTCGGAGCACTACGCTAGAAATCTTTTTGTGTCTGTAGTAGTTTCTGTAGTGGTGGGTAGTGAATACTGTAGTGGTGGGTAGTGAATACTGTAGTGGTGGGTAGTGAATACTGTAGTGGTGGGTAGTGAATACTGTAGTGGTGGGTAGTGAATACTGTAGTGGTGGGTAGTGAATACTGTAGTGGTGGGTAGTAGTTTCTGTAGTGGTGGGTAGTGAATACTGTAGTGGTGGGTAGTGAATACTGTAGTGGTGGGTAGTAGTTTCTGTAGTGGTGGGTAGTGAATACTGTAGTGGTGGGTAGTGAATACTGTAGTGGTGGGTAGTGAATACTGTAGTGGTGGGTAGTGGTTACTGTAGTGGTGGGTAGTGAATACTGTAGTGGTGGGTAGTGAATACTGTAGTGGTGGGTAGTGAATACTGTAGTGGTGGGTAGTGAATACTGTAGTGGTGGGTAGTGAATACTGTAGTGGTGGGTAGTGGTTACTGTAGTGGTGGGTAGTGAATACTGTAGTGGTGGGTAGTGAATACTGTAGTGGTGGGTAGTGAATACCATAGTGGTGGGTAGTAGTTTCTGTAGTGGTGGGTAGTGAATACTGTAGTGGTGGGTAGTGAATACTGTAGTGGTGGGTAGTAGTTTCTGTAGTGGTGGGTAGTGAATACTGTAGTGGTGGGTAGTGAATACTGTAGTGGTGGGTAGTGAATACTGCAGTGGTGGGTAGTGAATACTGTAGTGAATACTGTAGTGGTTTCTGTTGTGGTCGGTAGTGAATACTGTAGTGGTGGGTAGTAGTTTCTGTAGTGGTGGGTAGTGAATACTGTAGTGGTGGGTAGTGAATACTGTAGTGAATACTGTAGTAGTTTCTGTAGTGGTGGGTAGTGAATACTGTAGTGGTGGGTAGTGAATACTGTAGTGGTGGGTAGTGAATACTGTAGTGGTGGGTAGTGGTTACTGTAGTGGTGGGTAGTGAATACTGTAGTGGTGGGTAGTGAATACTTTACTGGTGGGTAGTGAATACCGTAGTGGTGGGTAGAAGTTTCTGTAGTGGTGGGTAGTGAATACTGTAGTGGTGGGTAGTGAATACTGTAGTGGTGGGTAGTAGTTTCTGTAGTGGTGGGTAGTGAATACTGTAGTGGTGGGTAGTGAATACTGTAGTGGTGGGTAGTAGTTTCTGTAGTGGTGGGTAGTGAATACTGTAGTGGTGGGTAGTGAATACTGTAGTGAATACTGTAGTGGTTTCTGTTGTGGTCGGTAGTGAATACTGTAGTGGTGGGTAGTAGTTTCTGTAGTGGTGGGTAGTGAATACTGTAGTGGTGGGTAGTGAATACTGTAGTGAATACTGTAGTAGTTTCTGTAGTGGTGGGTAGTAGTTTCTGTAGTGGTGGGTAGTGAATACTGTAGTGGTCGGTAGTGAATACTGTAGTGGTGGGTAGTAGTTTCTGTAGTGGTGGGTAGTGAATACTGTAGTGGTCGGTAGTGAATACTGTAGTGGTGGGTAGTGAATACTGTAGTGGTGGGTAGTGAATACTGTAGTGGTGGGTAGTGAATACTGTAGTGGTGGGTAGTGAATACTGTAGTGGTGGGTAGTGAATACTGTAGTGGTGGGTAGTGGTTACTGTAGTGGTGGGTAGTGAATACTGTAGTGGTCGGTAGTGAATACTGTAGTGGTGGGTAGTGAATACTGTAGTGGTGGGTAGTGTATACTGTAGTGGTGGGTAGTGAATACTGTAGTGAACAGTGTGTTCGTTAGGGATGGAGAAGAAGTGTGACACCAATCAGTCCCTCGAGGATTGGAGTTGCCCACCCCTGGTTTAGATGCTCACACTCAGCATCACTTTGCTGTCCTCCAAACACCACTACAGTCTGAATCATATCAGAGTTCTTTATATGGACTTTATATTCACAGACTAGTATATGATAGCAGGCCACATTAGACTATATATGGATAGCAGGCTACATTAGACTATATATGGATAGCAGGCTACATTAGACTATATATGGATAGCAGGCCACATTAGACTATATATGGATAGCAGGCCACATTATACTATATATGGATAGCAGGCTACATTAGACTATATATGGATAACAGGCTACATTAGACTATATATGGATAACAGGCTACATTAGACTATAATATGGATAACAGGCTACATTAGACTATATATGGATAGCAGGCTACATTAGACTATATATGGATAGCAGGCTACATTAGACTATATATGATAGCAGGCTACATTAGACTATATATGGATAGCAGGCTACATTAGACTATATATGGATAGCAGGCTACATTAGACTATATATGATAGCAGGCTACATTAGACTATATATGGATAGCAGGCCACATTAGACTATATATGGATAGCAGGCTACATTAGACTATATATGGATAGCAGGCTACATTAGACTATATATGGATAGCAGGCTACATTAGACTATATATGGATAGCAGGCTACATTAGACTATATATGATAGCAGGCCACATTAGACTATATATGGATAGCAGGCCACATTAGACTATATATGGATAGCAGGCTACATTAGACTATATATGGATAGCAGGCCACATTAGACTATAATATGGATAGCAGGCTACATTAGACTATATATGGATAGCAGGCTACATTAGACTATATATGGATAGCAGGCCACATTAGACTATAATATGGATAGCAGGCTACATTAGACTATAATATGGATAGCAGGCTACATTAGACTATATATGGATAGCAGGCCACATTAGACTATACCCACTGACACACACACACACATATATACAGTGGGGAGAACAAGTACTTGATACACTGCCGATTTTGCAGGTTTTCCTACTTACAAAGCATGTAGAGGTCTGTCATTTTTATCATAGGTACACTTCAACTGTGAGAGACGGAATCTAAAACAAAAATCCAGAAAATCACATTGTATGATTTTTAAGTAATTAATTTGCATTTTATTGCATGACATAAGTATTTGATCACCTACCAACCAGTAAGAATTCCGGCTCTCACAGACCTGTTAGTTTTTCTTTAAGAAGCCCTCCTGTTCTCCACTCATTACCTGTATTAACTGCACCTGTTTGAACTCGTTACCTGTATAAAAGACACCTGTCCACACACTCAATCAAACAGACTCCAACCTCTCCACAATGGCCAAGACCAGAGAGCTGTGTACGGACATCAGGGATAAATTGTAGACCTGTACAAGGCTGGGATGGGCTACAGGACAATAGCCAAGCAGCTTGGTGAGAAGGCAACAACTGTTGGCACAATTATTAGAAAATGGAAGAAGTTCAAGATGACGGTCAATCACCCTCGGTCTGGGGCTCCATGCAAGATCTCACCTCGTGGGGCATCAATGATCATGAGGAATGTGAGGGATCAGCCCAGAACTACACGGCAGGACCTGGTCAATGACCTGAAGAGAGCTGGGACCACAGTCTCAAAGAAAACCATTAGTAACACACTACGCCGTCATGGATTAAAATCCTGCAGCGCACGCAAGGTCCCCCTGCTCAAGCCAGCGCATGTCCAGGCCCGTCTGAAGTTTGCCAATGACCATCTGGATGATCCAGAGGAGGAATGGGAGAAGGTCATGTGGTCTGATGAGACAAAAATAGAGCTTTTTGCTCTAAACTCCACTCGCCGTGTTTGGAGGAATAGAAGGATGAGTACAACCCCAAGAACACCATCCCAACCGTGAAGCATGGAGGTGGAAACATCATTCTTTGGGGATGCTTTTCTGCAAAGGGGACAGGACGACTGCACCGTATTGAAGGGAGGATGGATGGGGCCATGTATCGCGAGATCTTGACCAACAACCTCCTTCCCTCAGTAAGAGCATTGAAGATGGGTCGTGGCTGGGTCTTCCAGCATGACAACGACCCGAAACACACAGCCAGGGCAACTAAGGAGTGGCTCCGTAAGAAGCATCTCAAGGTCCTGGAGTGGCCTAGCCAGTCTCCAGACCTGAACCCAATAGAAAATCTTTGGAGGGAGCCGAAAGTCCGTATTGCCCAGCGACAGCCCCGAAACCTGAAGGATCTGGAGAAGGTCTGTATGGAGGAGTGGGCCAAAATCCCTGCTGCAGTGTGTGCAAACCTGGTCAAGAACTACAGGAAACGTATGATCTCTGTAATTGCAAACTAAGGTTTCTGTACCAAATATTCAGTTCTGCTTTTCTGATGTATCAAATACTTATGTCATGCAATAAAATGCAAATTAATTAATTAAAAATCATACAATGTGATTTTCTGGATTTTTGTTTTAGATTCCTTCTCTCACAGTTGAAGTGTACCTATGATAAAAATTACAGACCTCTACATGCTTTGTAAGTAGGAAAACCTGCAAAATTGTCAGTGTATCAAATACTTGTTCTCCCCACTGTATATATATATATATATATATACACACACACACACACTGTTTTATTTTAACAACGGGCAGATCTAGGTGTTGAGGGACAGGGACCGTATTGGACCCAAAGAGAGAGGTCCTCTGGGAAATCAGGGAACAGATTGGTGAGAGACAGAACCAATGAGTCAGACAGGAACTGTGTGTGTGAGTCAGACACACACTGTGTGTGTGCATGTGTGCTTGAGTGTGTGTGTTAGAGAGAAGATTCAGCTTCCCACATCCACTACCCTCCTGATGAATTCTCTCCCCACAAGGAACACGGGTGTGTCAGGAGGGACTCCTGTAGGAGCTGGAACACGGGTGTGTCAGGAGGGACTCCTGTAGGAGCTGGAACACGGGTGTGTCAGGAGGGACTCCTGTAGGAGCTGGAACACTGGTGTGTCAGGAGGGACTCCTGTAGGAGCTGGAACACTGGTGTGTCAGGAGGGACTCCTGTAGGAGCTGGAACACGGGTGTGTCAGGAGGGACTCCTGTAGGAGCTGGAACACTGGTGTGTCAGGAGGGACTCCTGTAGGAGCTGGAACACTGGTGTGTCAGGAGGGACTCCTGTAGGAGCTGGAACACTGGTGTGTCAGGAGGGACTCCTGTAGGAGCTGGAACACGGGTGTGTCAGGAGGGACTCCTGTAGGAGCTGGAACACTGGTGTGTCAGGAGGGACTCCTGTAGGAGCTGGAACACTGGTGTGTCAGGAGGGACTCCTGTAGGAGCTGGAACACTGGTGTGTCAGGAGGGACTCCTGTAGGAGCTGGAACACGGGTGTGTCAGGAGGGACTCCTGTAGGAGCTGGAACACTGGTGTGTCAGGAGGGACTCCTGTAGGAGCTGGAACACTGGTGTGTCAGGAGGGACTCCTGTAGGAGCTGGAACACTGGTGTGTCAGGAGGGACTCCTGTAGGAGCTGGAACACTGGTGTGTCAGGAGGGACTCCTGTAGGAGCTGGAACACTGGTGTGTCAGAATACTCCCTGTTCTAACAAAGTGCCTTAATAATCAACCAGACAACCTCTTATTGACCTTCAGTTTATTCTACGGTGCAAGATGCATTGCAAATCAAATATCTTATACACAAGGCACGTGGATGTGGCTCAAATGTTGTGCTGTTCTAACCGCTAGGCTACCTGCCACGGCTAACTCACCAGAGCGGCAGGAGGGCTGCCTACTCTAATCCCGGGTCTGACGGGAAAAGTCTGTCTGGAAGTGACCTGGCAACCAAAGGGTTGCTGGTATCATATCCTAGATGCCATTGCCTGCTGTTGTGCCCTTGAGCAAGGCACTTAACCCCCCACAACAACTGCTCCCTGGGCATCCAGTGTGGCAGCCCCCTGCGCCTCTCCCCCAAAAACGTTGTGCATTTGTGTTTTTCAGAGGGGTTGGGTTAAAAGCAGAAGTCAAATTTCGGTTGGATCTTGTGTGCAATTGACCGATAAAGTGATATTGATTACAATGCGATTTTGAAATTATATCTTTTTTTATTTGGAATTCAAATGATATGTAACGTTTTTAGTGTTAAACGTTTTTTATTTACTCTTGGGTATTTGCCATTATTATAGTTATAGTTCTTCCGCTAGGTGTCGCTGTTGTCCTCTGTTTTATTATAAGGACCTGAGTTTTATTATAAGGACCGTTAAAATGCTAATTCTAACTCTAGTTGGTAATTTACACTCCTGTTTACTATATTCACAATTGATGTTCACAACAAAGACAATTGAATTGAAATTGACATTGCAAATCAAATAGATATCTCAATTGCTTTGCTATATGGCTCATGACAGCAATGACATGACACCAAATTATGAATCATCTCTATAATTCCCTCATCTAAACAATCAAAGTCCCGTATCTGTTTTTATAGCTGTAAGGGAAACTGTTAGTTTTGCATAATATAAACGCTGACTCTGGCAGGTAGGTGGGGTTTAACGGGGCTGATTATTTACGGTACTTTTTGTAGCAGCAGAGCTCTCCGGGATGGCATAAGAGTGGCTATTACTACGGGAGGAGAAAACCTACCGACCGAACAAAAGACAGAGCCTCGTGGAATCGTTCCATCGGCGATGGCACAGCTAGAGGTGTTTTTGTTCACGGCTCTAGCTCGTATTTCGTCTGGGAAATCTGCTTCCTTTATTGGCTAATCCTGATCGGTACATCAACCGACACCTCCAACTATGGATTGCACTGAAGTTCCACCTTGTGTGTTTCTGCGTCAAGACAATAAGAAGTAAGAGGAAACCATCACGGACGACTGTGTGTTATTTTCCATTCCGGAATGATCCCCATCTATAGAGCGGGTCATTGAGAAACGCAGAAGGGAACGGATTTTTACCCGAAATAGATTTTGATAGACAATTTTGTTTCAATCCTCGGCTGCAATTTTCAGGATATTCCATTGGTTGGCGTGTAAAGGGCATGGACACAATGTTTATTATCCACTGTCTACGCAAGTTATGTTTTAGCTACCATAAATTATCCCTGTAGTTAGAATATATGTCTTCGTGCTCTCTATTTTGCAATTAACGGCCTGGGATGATATAACTGCAGTTTAGAGGATTGCTTTGCGCTGGTAGGAATAGTGCACTGCTGTAGTTAAGCTCTTTTTAACAGATAAAGGCCTATCGGGATAGACGCTACGCAGATCACCTATAGGCTTTTAGAAATACCCTTTTGTTAATTTTGACAACAAACCGATATATATATAAAAAAAAATCAATTGTAATTCATATAAACGCAAGTAACCTATTCTGATCTGCAGTGTACAGTTGTAGGCTATAAGGTGGAATCATCTACCCACTGCACTAGCAAGGTGACAGTAGAGTAGGGTTGCAGTGTGAGCGGAGTTCTCTGTGACAGAAGGACAACAGCCATGGCTCTGCCAGATAACACCCCCGGCATTCCCGTAGAGGAGGAAGTCATCTTCCCTGAGATAGTAGAGCTGAACGTGGGCGGCCAGGTGTACATCACCCGCTACTCAACCCTCATCAGCGTACCAGACTCTCTCCTGTGGGAGATGTTTAGCAGGAAAACCACCAAAGGGCTGGCGAGGGACACCAAGGGCCGTTTCTTCCTGGACCGGGATGGTTTCCTGTTCCGGTATATTCTGGACTACATGAGAGATCAGCAGCTGGTGCTCCCAGACCACTTCCCAGAGCGGGGTCGCCTGCAGCGGGAGGCTGAGTTCTTCAACCTACCTGAGCTCATAAAGATCCTGGCGCCCAAACTCAGCAAGCAGAACTCGCTGGGCGACGAGGGGTGTCAGAGCGACCCGGAGGACTCCTCGCCGGGCATCGACACCGGGCGCAACCTAGCCTCGCTGGGCACTGCCGCTGCCTGCGCCAGTCTGGTCCCCAGCGGAGACGGTAAACGCTCAGGATTCATCACCATCGGTTATCGCGGCTCCTATACTTTGGGGCGTGACAGTCAGTCCGACGCCAAGTTCAGACGTGTTGCTCGCATTATGGTCTGTGGCAAGACGTCGCTGGCTAAAGAGGTGTTTGGGGAGACGCTGAACGAGAGCCGGGACCCGGACCGCCCCCCAGAGCGCTACACGTCACGCTACTACCTCAAATTCACCTTCCTGGAGCAGGCCTTTGACAAGCTGGCGGACGCCGGGTTTCACATGGTGGCTTGTAACTCCACGGGGACCTGCGCCTTCGCTCACGAGCAGACGGACGACAAGATCTGGACCAGCTACACTGAATACGTGTTCTACCGTGAGTGAGGCCATCATCAGCCCTGGTCCCCGGGCCACCTAGTGCTCCCCAGCCTCCAGCCCCCTCTCCCGTTGCCTCCCTGGTTCCAGCCCTGGGTCCCCTTGCCTCCCTGGATCCAGCCCTGAGTCCCCTTGCCTCCCTGGATCCAGCCCTGAGTCCCCTTGCCTCCCTGGATCCAGCCTCCAGCCACTGCCCCCCTGGCTCTTTGACCCCCATAGTGCTCCCTAGCCTCCAGCCCTTGGCCCCAACCACCATGTGCCCCCCCCCCCCCCCCCCCCCCCACTCTCCCAGACTCCCTTGGATTCCTGCCTCAAGCCCCCCTGGGCCCCAGCCCCATGGGCCCCCTGCCTCAAGCCCCCTGGCCCCCAGCCCCATGGGCCTGGCCCCCTGCCTCAAGCCCCCTGGCCCCCAGCCCCATGGGCCTGGCCCCCTGCCTCAAGCCCCCTGGCCCCCAGCCCCATGGGCCTGGCCCCCTGCCTCAAGCCCCCTGGCCCCCAGCCCCATGGGCCTGGCCCCCTGCCTCAAGCCCCCTGGCCCCCAGCCCCATGGGCCTGGCCCCCAGCCCCATTGGCCCCGGCCCCCTGCTTCAAACACCCCTCCTCCATATTTCTTTCTGACCCATCAGCTGCTCTCCTTACCGCCTCTGCTGTCCCCTCTCCTGATCCATCTATAACCTGACCATCGCCCCCTCAAGCCTCCGCACCAAGCCCCAGAGACCCAACTGCCTCCCCCTCCACCCTCCATGTACTGTCTCCTCCTCCTGTATATAGTATCTGCCTCAGTGAAGCACAATGCTGTGTGTAAAATAGCTTATTTAGTCCAGTTCAAGCCCTTCCTGGTCTGTGTTTAACTAATTGTAGAACTCAGAGAGTAGGCTGGAGGGGCCTATTGGAAAAGAGCTTAGCTTGAAGTGGCCCCTGGTCGATACTATTTTGTTCTGAATCTAGCCTCTGCTGCTGTTTACTCCAGCAGATCAGACTCCTACTCCTCTGAACAAAAAATGGCTGATTAATGTGACATCTAAGCAGCCTAGAGGAATGAGCGAGAGAGTGGCCAGCCCGGCACAAGCAAGAACAAAGTGTTACACAAACGAAAGTCTTTAACTTCCATTCCTCCTTCTCCTACTTCTTATTTCCATTATGATATGTCTGTGACCAAACTGTTGGGAAAGCACCGTTCAGTTCTACTATTCAAATGAATTAACATATTTTCCCCCCCAATTTCGTGGAAAGGGAATAATACCTTAGCTTTTAAGTCTCTGCTTGTGAAGACAACTAGCTAACATGATGCCATCTTGTCTCACAAACAGCACATTGTACTCCTTATAAGGGAAAAGAGAGCCTATATGGACCAATAGCATCCTCTCGTGTTGTTTATGTGTGTCTTCTTCAGGACAACCCAGTTCTTTGCATTCTAGAAAAACAACGCTATTCTTGTCCGAGAGTCAAAACCAACAAACAAGGAAAGAAAACGTTGAGAAAATAATGATAACTCAAAAAGATCAAGTTGTGTATTTGACTGCAGAAAGAGAAAAAAAAAACAAGGGGTTGTAGTACAGGGTGAGGGTTTGTCTGAAATGGCACCCTATCCTCTATGTTGTGCACTACATTGACCAAAGTCCTCTGTGGGCCCTGCTCAAAAAAAGTGCACTACATAAGGAATAGGGGTGCTTGATGAAGTGTGTTTATTGATTGTGCGATGGAGTGTTGAGTATTCTAATCGCCCATGCCTGGAAGACCAGAGATGTGAAGTGTTACATCACAATGTCCACAAAACCTCTCCTCCTCCTCTTCCCCCTCTTCTTCCTCCTCCTCCTCCTCCTCCTCCTCCTCCTCCTCCTCCTTCTACTCTTCCTCCTCCTCCTCTTCCCCCTCTTCTTCCTCCTCCTCCTCCTCCTTCTACTCTTCCTCCTCCTCCTCTTCCCCCTCTTCTTCCTCCTCCTCCTCCTTCTACTCTTCCTCCTCCTCTTCCCCCTCTTCTTCCTCCTCCTCTCATCTTGGTTTTTACACCGCCTTTCTGTTTTTACTTTCTTCAAACAAGAACATTTTACAGGGATACGATTGTTTTTGAATGCCCACAGCGTTTGGCTCTTAGCCCTCTTCTGAAACTGTGGTTTCTTTTTCTCTTTGGAGTGTGTTTTTATTCAGCTATCTATCCCAAGCTCTTCTATTCAGTTCAGTATTCCAGTTTTAAGCTCTTTCATATTTGATGATGGCTCTCATTGACTATAATGTGTATACCCATGAGAAGGAGAAAGGATTACGCCATAGCCAAGCAAAGAACGACATTCTCTCAAAACTGTAGCAGCTAAACAACAGTACAGGACAGGACTTTGGATAGCACATGGATATTGTGGATATTTTGGGGGGAATGTTGTAATACAGTCGATTCCTGATAAGTACACCTCTTATAAGTGCAAAATCACTGGTTGGTGCACATTGTCATTACAGTTATAACAGTTGTATATCAGGAGTTGACTATAGTTGGACTGAACAGTAATTGTAACCAGAGCAACTATAACCACAGTAACAGGAGACAGTGTGTGAATGGTTAAATGTTAAGAGGGGTTAAATGTTAAGAGGGGTTAAGAATGGTCAAATGTTAAGAGGGGTTAAGAATGGGTAAATGTTAAGAGGGGTTAAGACAGGGTTAAATGTTAAGAGGGGTTAAGAATGGGTAAATGTTAAGAGTGGTTAAGACAGGGTTAAATGTTAAGAGGGGTTAAGAATGGGTAAATGTTAAGAGTGGTTAAGACAGGGTTAAATGTTAAGAGGGGTTAAGACAGGGTTAAATGTTAAGAGTGGTTAAGACAGGGTTAAAGGTTAAGAGGGGTTAATAGGGGTTAAGTGGTAGGGGTCATTTTAAGGTATACTCAGGGCAAGTCTGCATTTCAACAACAACATTACAATTTGAACTTTCCGTGCCTCAGTAGGTAAAATAAAGCTTCGAATCATCTCCAAATACCAAGGAACACTAATTATCTGAAAAGGCTCAACTTGTACCAGTAATAATCAATGGATCAACTAGTAATGTGACTAGTAAATTACAGAATATTCTCCCTGATAAAGTGAAACTCTTGTTCAAGAAACGTTCTTTGCGGTTCGGTAGACAGAGGGATTTTAATTTGAGTGAAGGTGTGAAGAAGACATTCTGAATGCCTGACGGATGATAAATGTTTTCTTGGAAATCGCTAGAGTATGATAGCACATTCTTTGAGTATGTTAGCACGGTGTTGACAGGAGCAATAAAAAAAAATTAAAAATGTAACCAGGCAAGTCAGTAAAGAACAAATTATTATTTTACAATGACGGCCTACCTCTGCCAAACCCAGACGACACTGGGCCATTTGTGCTCGTCCCTATGGGACTCCAAATCACAGCCAGTTGGGATACAGCCCAGGATCGAACCAGGTTCTGTAGTGACACCTCTAGCACTGAGATGCAATGTCTTAGACCACTACGCCACTCCGGAGCCAATGTTTTTGTCAGCTTCAGTATCGATGTCACAAGTCAAACATAGACCAAACGTCAACAGAGGAAAGATCTTTGTCGTTCAGTAGGTACACCGTACACCCTGAAGAAAACACTGGTTGCTATACCTATTACATGTTGTGGGAACATGATTAGTGTGAGACTTTCTTTATGTTTGCTGTTATTTCTACTCTCCGTTAGTCAGCACCTCTACAAAACATTTTTGGGTGTGCGTCAGCTTCTGTCTTTTGTTATACAGCAGGCGGAAGGAAAATGTAATCTGTCAATTCCAATGTGTTATTTATCGTCTGCTACAGTTGCATTGTACGTCCGTTATGAATTATTTATTAACTAACCTGGTAAAGTAGGGTGACATGCTTCAGGAGAGTTGTGTACATTTATATTATTATTGGAACCTAAAATTGTTTAAAAAAAACATACAAATATTCCACAAGTAAACTCTTAATTATTTTGACTGAAGACACCACAAGCCTATAAAGTAACTGTATACTTCCAAGACTCTCTCTCTCTCTCTCTCTCTCTCTCTCTCTCTCTCTCTCTCTCTCTCTCTCTCTCTCTCTCTCTCTCTCTCTCTCTCTCTCTCTCTCTCTCTCTCTCTCTCTCTCTCTCTCTCTCTCTCTCTCTCTCTCTCTCTCTCTCTCTCCACCTCTCCACCTCTCCACCTCTCTCTCTCTCTCTCTCTCTCTCTCTCTCCACCTCAATCTCTCTCTCTTTTTCTTCAGTGGGTTCTCAGTGGGATCTTGTTGTGAAAGGCTGGCCTCCCTCTCCACCCTCTCTCTCTCTCTATCTATCGTTCTCCCTCTCTCGCAGTGAAAGACAGGCCTCTCTCTCTAACCTCTCCCTCTATCTTTTTCACATCTTTCTCCATCTCGCAGTGAAATGCTGGCCTCTCTCTACCCTCTCCCTCTCTATCTTTCTCACTCTCTCTCTCGCAGTGAAAAGGCAGGCCTCTCTCTCTACCCTCTCCCTCTCTATCTCGCAGTGAAAAGGCAGGCCTCTCTCTCTACCCTCTCCCTCTCTATCTCGCAGTGAAAAGGCAGGCCAGAGTCAGTGACAGAGCGGATCTGGAATAGCAACGGTAGGTAAGTGGCTCTGTCAAAGCAGATTACAGAACCTCTGTGTGTCTCTGCCTCTAATCCATTAATTAGACCTGAGTATACTGTAGCAACCTAGTATCAGTCAGACACAAGACATTAATAAACATAGTTGTTGTTGAGTGACAGCCAGGTCAGGTAGACCGCAAACAGGGAACACTGGTTTTCATCAAAACAGAAAACTAGGTCATCAAAACAGAGAAATTTAACTCTGATCTTTGCCATCATAATAGAGTAAGCTAAGTCTTTGATCTTTACCATTGAAACCGAGAAAACTAGTTATCTGATCTTTGCTATCAAAACAGTAAACTGAGTCTCTGATCTTTGCCATCAAAACAGTAAACTGAGTCTCTGATCTTTGCCATCAAAATAGAGTAAACTGAGTCTCTGATCTTTGTCATCAAAACAGAGTAAACTGAGTCTCTGATCTTTGCCATCAAAACAGAGTAAACTGAGTCTCTGATCTTTGCCATCAAAATAGAGTAAACTGAGTCTCTGATCTTTGTCATCAAAACAGAGTAAACTGAGTCTCTGATCTTTGTCATCAAAACAGAGTAAACTGAGTCTCTGATCTTTGTCATCAAAACAGAGTAAACTGAGTCTCTGATCTTTGCCATCAAAACAGAGTAAACTGAGTCTCTGATCTTTACCATCAAAACAGAGTAAACTGAGTCTGATCTTTACCATCAAAACAGAGTAAACTGAGTCTCTGATCTTTACCATCAAAACAGAGTAAACTGAGTCTCTGATCTTTGCCATCAAAACAGAGTAAACTGAGTCTCTGATCTTTACCATCAAAACAGAGTAAACTGAGTCTCTGATCTTTGTCATCAAAACAGAGTAAACTGAGTCTCTGATCTTTGCCATCAAAACAGAGTAAACTGAGTCTCTGATCTTTGCCATCAAAACAGAGTAAACTGAGTCTCTGATCTTTACCATCAAAACAGAGTAAACTGAGTCTCTGATCTTTGTCATCAAAACAGAGTAAACTGAGTCTCTGATCTTTGCCATCAAAACAGAGTAAACTGAGTCTCTGATCTTTACCATCAAAACAGAGTAAACAGAGTCTCTGATCTTTACCATCAAAACAGAGTAAACTGAGTCTCTGATCTTTACCATCAAAACAGAGTAAACTGAGTCTGATCTTTGTCATCAAAACAGAGTAAACTGAGTCTCTGATCTTTGCCATCAAAACAGAGTAAACTGAGTCTGATCTTTGTCATCAAAACAGAGTAAACTGAGTCTCTGATCTTTGCCATCAAAATAGAGTAAACTGAGTCTCTGATCCTTGCCATCAAAACAGAGTAAACTGAGTCTCTGATCTTTGCCATCAAAACAGAGTAAACTGAGTCTGATCTTTGCCATCAAAACAGAGTAAACTGAGTCTGATCTTTGCCATCAAAACAGAGTAAACTGAGTCTGATCTTTGCCATCAAAACAGAGTAAACTGAGTCTCTGATCTTTGCCATCAAAACAGAGTAAACTGAGTCTCTGATCTTTACCATCAAAACAGAGTAAACTGAGTCTGATCTTTGCCATCAAAACAGAGTAAACTGAGTCTGATCTTTGTCATCAAAACAGAGTAAACTGACTCTCTGATCTTTGTCATCAAAACAGAGTAAACTGAGTCTCTGATCTTTGCCATCAAAACAGAGTAAACTGAGTCTGATCTTTGTCATCAAAACAGAGTAAACTGAGTCTGATCTTTGTCATCAAAACAGAGTAAACTGAGTCTCTGATCTTTACCATCAAAACAGAGTAAACTGAGTCTGATCTTTGCCATCAAAACAGAGTAAACTGAGTCTGATCTTTGTCATCAAAACAGAGTAAACTGAGTCTCTGATCTTTGTCATCAAAACAGAGTAAACTGAGTCTCTGATCTTTGCCATCAAAACAGAGTAAACTGAGTCTCTGATCTTTGC
This sequence comes from Salvelinus alpinus, assembly GCF_045679555.1. Classification (NCBI taxonomy): domain Eukaryota; kingdom Metazoa; phylum Chordata; class Actinopteri; order Salmoniformes; family Salmonidae; genus Salvelinus; species Salvelinus alpinus. Next base: position 96,221,996 of record NC_092089.1, read on the forward strand.
CATTGAATCAGAGAAAGTAGTCAATGTAGTCTCTGTTTTTAGCCAAAGGAGTTTTGCACCATTTGTGTCCCCACCGTGGTGAGATAGGGCGATGGTGCAGCCAGGTTATTACCCTTAACCTTAACCATTCAGAATGAGTGACTAAACTTAATGTTTTAACCCTATCCCAAACCTTAACCCTTAACCTTAACCATTCAGAATGAGTGACTAAACTTAATGTTTTAACCCTATCCCAAACCTTAACCCTTAACCTTTAACCCTTAACCTTAACCATTCAGAATGAGTGACTAAACTTAATGTTTTAACCCTATCCCAAACCTTAACCCTTAACCCTTAACCCTTAACCATTCAGAATGAGTGACTAAACTTAATGTTTCAACCCTATCCCAAACCTTAACCCTTAACCTTAACCCTTAACCCTTAACCATTCAGAATGAGTGACTAAACTTAACCCTTAACTTCAAAAGTTGACGTTTGGAGAACGTGACTGAACGTCTAATTTTTCAATGAGACTGTGAGAGCTTGTTGGATGGTGTTGACTTGTCTGATGTGAAAAAATATGTAAAACATTTTCTCACAATTAAGTATGAATCAAGTCAATGCATCATGACCTTGTTATTTAAAGTGACGTGAGTCTATTAAGTATGAATCAATTCAATGCCTCATGACCTTGTTATTTAAAGTGACGTGAGTCTATTAAGTATGAATCAAGTCAATGCGTCATGACCTTATGTAAAGTGAGTGAGTCAAGTCATAAATGTTTTAAATGGCTTAGATGTCGGAGGCTCTCAGAATATCCTCTATCTGGCGCACACACACACACACAAACACGTTAAAATCTTTGTTTGTGTGTGTGTGTGTGTGAGATCCGTCTATTTTTGGGTCGCTGTTTCGGAATGCATGATGGCGGTGGATTCCTCCAGAGTGTGTTGTCACAGTGCCTGGAATGTTTTTCCGACCAATCCAAACTGAGTCTGGAGTGATTGAGGCGGTGGTATGAGTGTTGTCACAGTGCCTGGAATGTTTTTCCGAGGGTAAAGTCTCGTCAGTGAGTGACTGTGCACATCGACATCGTAGTGTAAAACGCCAAAGCAAGCTACTAGCTGGGAGGTGTCGAAGCACACTGAGGGAATATCAGAAGATAGTGTCCATGCTGCAGGTCTGTACCTCTGTGGTTAACTGTGAGGCTCAGCATTCAACAGCGTTGATGTAAGAGGGTCGCTTAGATACGCTGAAGCTATCCCGGATGGTCATCTAAAACTGGTGTGAAAGTCGAGCATGTTTGGTTGTGAGCCATATAGTGAGCAGGTGTAAACTATGTCTGATCATACCAGGGACGTGTTACAATAAAGACATTTTATCATGGATGGTTCTTACCTGCCTTTTTTAATATGCTGTATCTGTATTTGTACTGCAAGATAGTTACACTAAGCAAGTTACACTAAGCAAGCATTCACAGCACATATAAATGAATCTCTGACATTGCTATTATAAACAGATGGTTTCTGATTATTTTGCAGCACTGTGTCATCTACCTCCTCTTGCTGTTATTGTATTTCTCACCCTCTCGGTCTTCACATGTCCTCTAGTACACAACATGCGAGAGAGGGAGTATTGTAGAGTGTTCCGGAATCTACTGGAATGTAGCTATAGAGGGTTCTAGAATCTAGAGTGTTGCTACTGGAGCGTTCTATCACCAGGCAGCATTAGGACTGGTGCTCTATGTGTGGACTGGAGAGTGGAGTAGAGAGAGCCAGGGACACAGTAGGCCTTATACTGTAGCTTAGCCTTGAAAGTCCCTGAGCCAGAGAGAGATAAGGCCCCATGCATCTTCAGGACAACATGCCTTCAGCAGTCAGCTTCAATCGCTCAGTGTTTGTGTAACAAATGGCACCCTATTCCCTATGTTGTGCCCATAGGGTTCTGCTCAAAAGTAGTGCACTAAATAGTGAATAGGGAGCCATTTGGGATATACCCACTGTTAGGAGAAAAGGAAAGAGAAGGAAAAAGAGAAGGAAAGAGAGAAGGAAAGAGGAATGCACAGACATAAATATACAGAGAGACATGTTCAGAGAGAGAGAGAGAGATACTCACACATATGGAGAGGGGCAGGGAAATACAGAGGGAGAGAGAGATACTCACACATATGGAGAGGGGCAGGGAAATACAGAGGGAGAGAGAGATACTCACACATATGGAGAGGGGCAGGGAAATACAGAGGGAGAGAGAGATACTCACACATATGGAGAGGGGCAGGGAAATACAGAGGGAGGGAGAGATACTCACACATACGGAGAGGGGCAGGGAAATACAGAGGGAGGGAGAGATACTCACACATATGGAGAGGGGCAGGGAAATACAGAGGGAGGGAGAGATACTCACACATACGGAGAGGGGCAGGGAAATACAGAGGGAGGGAGAGATACTCACACATATGGAGAGGGGCAGGGAAATACAGAGGGAGGGAGATACTCACACATACGGAGAGGGGCAGGGAAATACAGAGGGAGGGAGAGATACTCACACATACAGAGAGGGGCAGGGAAATACAGAGGGAGGGAGAGATACTCACACATACGGAGAGGGGCAGGGAAATACAGAGGGAGGGAGAGATACTCACACATACGGAGAGGGGCAGGGAAATACAGAGGGAGGGAGAGACCACTGCAGTGGTTCCCAAACTTTTTATAGTCCCGTACCCGTTCAAACATTCAACCTCCAGCTGCGTACCCCCTCTAGCACCAGGGTGTGACAAAGAGCTCTTATAGGACCAGGGCACAAATAATAATAATAAATGATTTAGCTCTTTACTTAACTGTCTTACATATAAAACCTTATTTGTTAATCGAAAATTGTGAATAACTCACCACAGGTTAATGAGAAAGGTGTGCTTGAAAGGATGCACATAACTCTGCAATGTTGGGTTGTATTGGAGAGAGTCTCAGTCTTAAATCATTTTCCTCACACAGTCTGTGCCTGTATTTAGTTTTCATGCTAGTGAGGGCCGAGATTCCACTCTCACATAGGTACGTGGTTGCAAAGGGCATCAGTGTCTTAATAGCACGATTTGCCAAAGCAGAATACTCTGAGCACAGCCCAATCCAGAAATCTTGTCCCGTGTGGCTCAGTTGGTAGAGCATGGCGCTTGCAACGCCAGGGTTGTGGGTTCATTCCCCACGGGGGGACCAGGATGAATATGTATGAACTTTCCAATTTGTAAGTCGCTCTGGATAAGAGCGTCTGCTAAATGACTTAAATGTAAACGTAAATCTGGCAGTAGCTTCTGATTAAATTCAATTTTCATAGAACCGCTTGTTGCAATTTTGATGAGGCTCTCTTGTTCAGATATTGGTAAGTGGACTGCAGGCAGGGCATGAAAGGGATAACGATCATGCAATGATGGAAAGACCTGTGTGTTGTCCTTGTTAATGCAGACAGTGAAGAGCTCCAACTTCTTAATCATAGCCTCAATTTTGTCCCGCACATTGAATATAGTTGTGTAGAGTCGCTGTAATCCTAGATTCAGATCATTCAGGCGAGATAAAACATCACCCAGATAGGCCAGTCATGTGAGAAACTCGTCATCATACAAGCGGTCAGACAAGTGAAAATGATGGTCAGTAAAGAAAATGTTAAGCTCATCTCTCAATTCAAAAAAACGTGTCAATACTTTGCCCCTTGTAAAAGCGTTACATGGTCGCTGCCAATATCATTGCATAGTGCAGAAAATACACGAGAGTTCAGAAGCCTTGCTTTAACAAAGCTACCCTCTTAAGGATTGGGCCCCTTTTTTCAAGTTTCGCCTAAAATGACATACCCAAATCTAATTGCCTGTAGCTCAGGACCTGAAGCAAGGATATGCATATTCTTGATACCATTTGAAAGGAAACACTTTGAAGTTTGTGGAAATGTGAAATTAATGTATGAGAATATTACACATTAGATCTGGTAGTGTCACGTTCTGACCTTTATTTCCTTTGTTTTGTCTTTATTTAGTATGGTCAGGGCGTGAGTTGGGGTGGGCAGTCTATGTGTGTTTTTCTATGTTGGGGTTTTGTGTTCGGCCTGGTATGATTCTCAATCAGAGGCAGCTGTCAATCGTTGTCACTGATTGAGAATCATACTTAGGTAGCCTGGGTTTCACTATTGGTTTGTGGGTGCTTGTTTCCTGTGTCTTTGTGTAATTCACCAGACAGGACTGTTTCGTTTCGGTTTATTCTCGTTTATCGTTATTTTGTTGTTTTGTTCGAGTATTTTGGTTTTCATTAAAAGGAATATGAATACTCACCACGCTGCAGTTTGGTCCTCCTCTCTTTCTCCTAACGACGAGTGTTACAGGTAGAAGATAACATAACATAAAAACTTTATTTTTCCATTTTTTGTTTTGTTCCATCATCTTTGAATTGCAAGAGAAAGGCCATAATATAATATTGCAGTTTAGGTACAATTTAGATACTTTATTTATTTGTTTATTTTTAATCCCAGCCCCCGTCCCCAGAGGAGGCCTTTTGTCTATTGGTAGGCCATCATTTTAAATAAGAATTTGTTCTTAACTGACTTGCCTAGTTAAATAAAGGTTAAATTAAAATAATAAACCAGGGGCGGGGCCTTCACCATGGTTGCAATCTGAGCCCTGCACTCTTTAATATTTACATCAATGAATTGGCCACTATTCTAGAAAAATCCTCAGCCCCTGGTGTTAGTCTCACAATTAAGAGGTTAAATGCCTACTCTTCACAGATGACCTATGCCTGCTGTCACCCACAGCACATGGCCTACAGCAGAGCCTGGACCTGCTAGAGCAGTACTGCCAGACCTGGGCCCTGGCAGTAAACCCCAAAAAGACAAAAATAATGATTTTCCAGAGAAGATCCAGATCTCAGGGAATAAGTTCTCAATTGATACAACATATATAGAGTACTGCACACACTACAGTTACTGAGGTTTATATATATAGAGTACTGCACACACTACAATTATTGAGGTTTATATATATAGAGTACTGCACACACTACAATTATTGAGGTTTATATATATAGAGTACTGCACACACTACAATTACTGAGGTTTATATATATAGAGTACTGCACACACTACAATTACTGAGGTTTATATATATATAGAGTACTGCACACACTACAATTACTGAGGTTTAAACATAAGCTCAACTGGACACCTTAATGATGCACTGAATGAACTGAGAGAGAAAGCATGCAGGGCATTCTACACCATTAAAAAATAAATTCAAATAAAAATACCTATTAAAATTTGGCTAAAACTAATTGAATGTGTCATTGAACCAATTGCACTTCATGGCAGCGAGATGTGGGGTCCACTTGTAAAACAAGATTTCACCCAATGGGCCAAACACCCCGTTGAAACCCTGCATGCAGAGATCTGTGTGATTCTCCTACATGTCCAGAAGAAAACTACAAACAACACATGCAGGGCAGAATTAGGCCAATATCCACTAATAATAAAAACTCAAAAAAGAGCAATTACCAAGCCCTGCAATGCCAAGAGCTGAGCAAAGAAAATAGTTTCCTCATCCAGCTGGTTGGTTGGGCTGTTCACAACCTGTTCTACAAACCTGTTCTACAAACCTGTTCTACAAACCTGTTCTACTAACCTGTTCTACAAACCTGTTCTACAAACCTGTTCACAACATGTTCTACAAACCTGTTCTACAAACCTGTTCTACAAACCTGTTCTACAAACCTGTTCACAACATGTTCTACAAACCTGTTCTACAAACCTGTTCTACAAACCTGTTCTACAAACCTGTTCACAACATGTTCTACAAACCTGTTCTACAAACCTGTTCTACAAACCTGTTCTACAAACCTGTTCACAACATGTTCTACAAACCTGTTCTACAAACCTGTTCTACAAACCTGTTCTACAAACCTGTTCACAACCTGTTCTACAAACCTGTTCTACAAACCTGTTCACAACCTGTTCTACAAACCTGTTCTACTAACCTGTTCTACAAACCTGTTCTACAAACCTGTTCACAACCTGTTCACAACCTGTTCTACTAACCTGTTCTACAAACCTGTTCTACTAACCTGTTCTACAAACCTGTTCTACTAACCTGTTCTACAAATATGTTCTACAAACCTGTTCTACAAACCTGTTCACAACATGTTCTACAAACCTGTTCTACAAACCTGTTCTACAAACCTGTTCTACAAACCTGTTCACAACATGTTCTACAAACCTGTTCTACAAACCTGTTCTACAAACCTGTTCTACAAACCTGTTCACAACATGTTCTACAAACCTGTTCTACTAACCTGTTCTACAAACATGTTCTACAAACCTGTTCTACTAACCTGTTCTACAAATATGTTCTACAAACCTGTTCTACTAACCTGTTCTACTAACCTGTTCTACAAACATGTTCTACAAACCTGTTCTACAAACCTGTTCTACAAACATGTTCTACTAACCTGTTCTACAAATATGTTCTACAAACCTGTTCTACAAACCTGTTCTACTAACCTGTTCTACTAACCTGTTCTACAAACATGTTCTACAAACCTGTTCTACAAACCTGTTCTACAAACATGTTCTACTAACCTGTTCTACTAACCTGTTCTACAAACCTGTTCTACAAACCTGTTCAAAACCTGTTCTACAAACCTGTTCTACTAACCTGTTCTACTAACCTGTTCACAACCTGTTCTACAAACATGTTCTACTAACCTGTTCTACTAACCTGTTCTACAAACATGTTCTACTAACACACTGACGCCTCAGGACCAGAACATCCAATCAATCAGAATAAACCAAATTACAACACAGTCAAAACAAAACTACATTACTTATTGGGAAACACAAGCACAAACACAAAGCAAAATGCACTGCTATCTGGCCCTAAATCGACAGTACACAGTGACAAACTATTTCACCATGGTTACTGATCAAAACCTTAGAAAAACCTTGACAATGTACAGGCTCAGTGAGCACAGCCTTGCCACTGAGAAGGGTAGACACAGGAAAACATGGCTCCCTGTAGAGGAAAGGCTGTGCAATCACTGCACCACAGCAGAACCTGAGACGGAGCTGCATTTCCTGACAAAATGTGAAAAATATAAAACAATGTGTCATTTCCCCAAATTTCAAACCCTTATTCAAGGTAAAGACCTCTCTGATGAGAGTAGGCTACCTGTCCGGTTGGGAGAGGACGCAGAGAGGTGTGGGTTGGCAGCTCACTACATTGCTGCCTGTCTAAAGATGAGGGCCAGTGTCTGACAGACCAACCAACCTGCACATGTCCTCTATGCTTATTGTTATTGTTCAATGTATGGTTATTTTGACCTTTTGTTATTGTTGTTACTGTTGTCCCGTTGACAATATTGATTATTATTATTAATTATGTTAATATTTTAAATGTCCAAGGTAAGCTTTGGCAATATGTACATTGTTACGTCATGCCAATAAAGCTAATTTAATTACATTAAATGTAATTTAATTGAGAGAGAGAGAGATTTATTATATTAATTCTATTGACTGTTAACATTTTATTGTTGCTATTATTATTCTTTATTACAATGTATATTGTTTACATTCTTGCTTTGGCAATTTTTGGGGGGGGGTGGGGGGGAGAGAGAGAGAGAGAGAGAGAGAGAGAGAGAGAGAGAGAGAGAGAGAGAGAGAGAGAGAGAGAGAGAGAGAGAGAGAGAGAGAGAGAGAGTCTTGGAAGTATACAGTTACTTTATAGGCTTGTGGTGTCTTCAGTCAAAATAATTAAGAGTTTACTTGTGGAATATTTGTATGTTTTTTTTAAACAATTTTAGGTTCCAATAATAATATAAATGTACACAACTCTCCTGAAGCATGTCACCCTACTTTACCAGGTTAGTTAATAAATAATTCATAACGGACGTACAATGCAACTGTAGCAGACGATAAATAACACATTGGAATTGACAGATTACATTTTCCTTCCGCCTGCTGTATAACAAAAGACAGAAGCTGACGCACACCCAAAAATGTTTTGTAGAGGTGCTGACTAACGGAGAGTAGAAATAACAGCAAACATAAAGAAAGTCTCACACTAACCATGTTCCCACAACATGTAATAGGTATAGCAACCAGTGTTTTCTTCAGGGTGTACGGTGTACCTACTGAACGACAAAGATCTTTCCTCTGTTGACGTTTGGTCTATGTTTGACTTGTGACATCGATACTGAAGCTGAGAATATCCTCATCTTCCGCTGAGCATCTTGGATGAATCTTTCCTGTTGTCTTCTATTAAGATTCTGCTGTATTCTGCTGGCATACAATACACTGCACTCTGCTGTGCTGTGTAGATCTGTGCTGAGTAGCTCTGTGCTGTGTAGCACTGTGTAGCGCTATGCTGTGTAGCTCTGTGTAGCTCTGTGCTGAGTAGCTCTGTGTAGCGCTATGCTGTGTAGCTCTGTGTAGCTCTGTGCTGAGTAGCTCTGTGTAGCGCTATGCTGTGTAGCTCTGTGTAGCTCTGTGCTGTGTAGCTCTAGTGCTGTGTAGCACTGTGTAGCTCTGTGCTGTGTAGCACTGTGTAGCTCTGTGCTGTGTAGCTCTGTGTAGCGCTATGCTGTGTAGCTCTGTGTAGCTCTGTGCTGAGTAGCTCTGTGCTGTGTAGCACTGTGCTGTGTAGCTCTGTGCTGAGAAGCTCTGCGCTGTGTAGTACTGTGCTGTGTAGTACTGTGCTGTGTAGTACTGTGCTGTGTAGCGCTATGCTGTGTAGCACTGTGCTGTGTAGCTCTGTGCTGAGTAGCTCTGTGCTGTGTAGCACTGTGTTGTGTAGCTCTGTGCTGAGTAGCTCTGTGCTGTGTAGCACTGTGCTGTGTAGCTCTGTGCTGAGAAGCTCTGTGCTGTGTAGTACTGTGCTGTGTAGCTCTGTGCTGTGTAATACTGTGCTGTGTAGCTCTGTGCTGTGTAGTACTGTGCTGTGTAGCTCTGTGTAGCTCTGTGCTGAGAAGCTCTGTGTAGCTCTGTGCTGTGTAGCTCTGTGCTGTGTAGCTCTGTGATGTGTAGCTCTGTGCTGAGAAGCTCTGTGTAGCTCTGTGCTGTGTAGCTCTGTGCTGTGTAGTACTGTGCTGTGTAGCTCTGTGCTGAGAAGCTCTGTGTAGTACTGTGCTGTGTAGCTCTGTGTAGCTCTGTGCTGAGAAGCTCTGTGTAGCTCTGTGCTGTGTAGCTCTGTGCTGTGTAGCTCTGTGCTGAGAAGCTCTGTGTAGTACTGTGCTGTGTAGCTCTGTGTAGCTCTGTGCTGAGAAGCTCTGTGTAGCTCTGTGCTGTGTAGCTCTGTGCTGTGTAGCTCTGTGATGTGTAGCTCTGTGCTGTGTAGCTTTGTGATGTGTAGCTCTGTGCTGTGTAGCTCTGTGATGTGTAGCTCTGCGCTGAGCAGCTCTGTGTAGCTCTGTGATGTGTAGCTCTGCGCTGAGCAGCTCTGTGTAGCTCTGTGCTATGTAGCTCTATATAGCTCTGTGATGTGTAGCTCTGTGCTGTGTAGCTCTGCGCTGAGCAGCTCTATGTAGCTCTGTGCTGTGTAGCACTGTGCTGTGTAGCTCTGTGCTGAGCAGCTCTATGTAGCTCTGTGTTGTGTAGCTCTGTGCTATGTAGATCTATGTAGTTCTGTGTAGCTCTGTGTAGCTTGGTGCTGTGTAGCTCTGTGCTGTGTAGCTCGGTGTAGCTCTGTATAGTTCTATGTAGATCTGTGTAGATCTGCGTAGCTCTGTGCTGTGAAGCTCTCTGTAGCTCTGTGCTGTGTAGCTCTGTGCTGTGTATTAACAAGTAGCTTTCTGTCCCAGTCAAAACACACAAAGAGATTCCATATCAAAAGGAAAATGTTGATACATGCTCTCATGATTATACTGAATTACACTGACATACAGTTTATTTGAATACAATATTTGTTTCTACATACAGCAGTGTAATCTCGTATTCTCCTGTAAATGTAGAGATGTGGCTATTAATTCCACATCAATAGAGGGCTGAGCCATGTTGACATTATAATGACACCCGATCACTTATATTGTCGTGCACTGCAAGGCCACATGTTCAATCAACGATGTGTGTGTGTGCGAGTGCGTTCTTCTGTAAGACCAATCTGATAGGGTAGATGTTAATTAATAAAGTCAGCTAGCTGCTTCCAGGGTAATATTATAACTACTGTCTCTATCTCCCTCCAGGGTAATATTATAACTACTGTCTCTATCTCCCTCCAGGGTAATATTATAACTACAGTCTCTATCTCCCTTCAGGGTAATATTATAACTACTGTCTCTATCTCCCTCCAGGGTAATATTATAACTACTGTCTCTATCTCCCTCCAGGGTAATATTATAACTACTGTCTCTATCTCCTTCCAGGGTAATATTATAACTACTCTATCTCCCTCCAGGGTAATATTATAACTACTGTCTCTATCTCCCTCCAGGGTAATATTATAACTACTGTCTCTATCTCCCTCCAGGGTAATATTATAACTACTGTCTCTATCTGCTTCCAGGGTAATATTATAACTACTGTCTCTATCTCCCTCCAGGGTAATATTATAACTACTGTCTCTATCTCCCTCCAGGGTAATATTATAACTACTGTCTCTATCTCCCTCCAGGGTAATATTATAACTACTGTCTCTATCTCCCTCCAGGGTAATATTATAACTACTGTCTCTATCTCCCTCCAGGGTAATATTATAACTACTGTCTCTATCTCCCTCCATGGTAATATTATAACTACTGTCTCTATCTCCCTCCAGGGTAATATTATAACTACTGTCTCTATCTCCCTCCAGGGTAATATTATAACTACTGTCTCTATCTCCCTCCAGGGTAATATTATAACTACTGTCTCTATCTCCCTCCAGGGTAATATTATAACTACTGTCTCTATCTCCCTCCAGGGTAATATTATAACTACTGTCTATCTCTCCAGGGTAATATTATAACTACTGTATCTCCTTCCGGGGTAATATTATAACTACTGTCTCTATCTCCCTCCAGGGTAATATTATAACTACTGTCTCTATCTCCCTCCAGGGTAATATTATAACTACTGTCTCTATCTCCCTCTAGGGTAATATTATAACTACTGTCTCTATCTCCCTCCAGGGTAATATTATAACTACTGTCTCTATCTCCCTCCAGGGTAATATTATAACTACTGTCTCTATCTCCCTCCAGGGTAATATTATAACTACTGTCTCTATCTCCCTCCAGGGTAATATTATAACTACTGTCTCTATCTCTCTCCAGGGTAATATTATAACTACTGTCTCTATCTCCCTCCAGGGTAATATTAAAACTACTGTCTATCTCCTTCCAGGGTAATATTATAACCACTGTCTCTATCTCTCTCCAGGGTAATATTATAACTACTGTATCTCCTTCCAGGGTAATATTATAACGACTGTCTCTATCTCCCTCCAGGGTAATATTATAACTACTGTCTCTATCTCCCTCCAGGGTAATATTATAACTACTGTCTCTATCTCCTTCCAGGGTAATATTATAACCACTGTCTCTATCTCTCTCCAGGGTAATATTATAACTACTGTATCTCCTTCCAGGGTAATATTATAACGACTGTCTCTATCTCCCTCCAGGGTAATATTATAACTACTGTCTCTATCTCCTTCCAGGGTAATATTATAACTACTGTCTCTATCTCCCTCCAGGGTAATATTATAACTACTGTCTCTATCTCTCTCCAGGGTAATATTATAACTACTGTATCTCCTTCCAGGGTAATATTATAACTACTGTCTCTATTCCCTCCAGGGTAATATTATAACTACTGTCTCTATCTCCCTCCAGGGTAATATTATAACTACTGTCTCTATCTCCCTCCAGGGTAATATTATAACTACTGTCTCTATCTCCCTCCAGGGTAATATTATAACTACTGTCTCTATCTCCCTCCAGGGTAATATTATAACTACTGTCTCTATCTCCCTCCAGGGTAATATTATAACTACTGTCTCTATCTCCCTCCAGGGTAATATTATAACTACTGTCTTTATCTCCCTCCAGGGTAATATTATAACTACTGTCTCTATCTCCCTCCAGGGTAATATTATAACTACTCTCTCTATCTCCTTCCAGGGTAATATTATAACTACTGTCTCTATCTCCCTCCAGGGTAATATTATAACTACTGTCTATCTCCTTCCAGGGTAATATTATAACTACTGTCTCTATCTCCCTCCAGGGTAATATTATAACTACTGTCTCTATCTCCCTCCAGGGTAATATTATAACTACTGCCTCTATCTCCCTCCAGGGTAATATTATAACTACTGTCTCTATCTCTCTCCAGGGTAATATTATAACTACTGTATCTCCTTCCAGGGTAATATTATAACTACTGTATCTCCTTCCAGGGTAATATTATAACTACTGTCTCTATCTCCCTCCAGGGTAATATTATAACTACTGTCTCTATCTCCCTCCAGGGTAATATTATAACTACTGTCTCTATCTCCCTCCAGGGTAATATTATAACTACTGTCTCTATCTCCCTCCAGGGTAATATTATAACTACTGTCTCTATCTCCCTCCAGGGTAATATTATAACTACTGTCTCTATCTCCCTCCAGGGTAATATTATAACTACTGTCTCTATCTCCCTCCAGGGTAATATTATAACTACTGTCTCTATCTCCCTCCAGGGTAATATTATAACTACTGTCTCTATCTCCCTCCAGGGTAATATTATAACTACTGTCTCTATCTCCCTCCAGGGTAATTTTATAACTACTGTCTCTATCTCCCTCCAGGGTAATATTATAACTACTGTCTCTATCTCCCTCCAGGGTAATATTATAACTACTGTCTCTATCTCCCTACAGGGTAATATTATAACTACTGTCTCTATCTCCTTCCAGGGTAATATTATAACTACTGTCTCTATCTCCCTCCAGGGTAATATTATAACTACTGTCTCTATCTCCCTCCAGGGTAATATTATAAATACTGTCTCTATCTCCTTCCAGGGTAATATTATAACTACTGTCTCTATCTCCCTCCAGGGTAATATTATAACTACTGTCTCTATCTCCCTCCAGGGTAATATTATAACTACTGTCTCTATCTCCCTCCAGGGTAATATTATAACTACTGTCTCTATCTCCCTCCAGGGTAATATTATAACTACTGTCTATCTCCTTCCAGGGTAATATTATAACTACTGTCTCTATCTCCCTCCAGGGTAATATTATAACTACTGTCTCTACTCGTCCCTTCCAGGGTAATATTATAACTACTGTCTCTATCTCCCTCCAGGGTAATATTATAACTACTGTCTCTATCTCCCTCCAGGGTAATATTATAACTACTGTCTCTATCTCCCTCCAGGGTAATATTATAACTACTGTCTCTATCTCCCTCCAGGGTAATATTACACTGAGTGTACAAAACATTAAGGACACCTTCTCTTTCCATGACATAGACTGACTAGATGAATTCAGGGGAAAGCTATGATCCCTTATTGATGTCCCTTGTTAAATTTGGTTCAGTGTAGATGAAGAGGAGGAGACAGGTTAAAGAAGGACTTTGAAGCCATGAAACATTTGCCAGGTGGATTGTGTATGTGTGCCATTCAGAGGGTGAATGGGCAAGACAAAATATTGAAGTGCCTTTGAACAGGGAAAGGTAGTAGGTGCCAGGAACACCGGTTTGTGTCAAGAGCTGCAACGCTGCTGGATTTTTCACGCTCAACAGTTTCTTGTGTGTGTCAAGAAAAGTCCAACTCAATATTAGGAAGATGTTCCTAATGTTTGCTATACACAGCGTGTATGGAATTTGCTGTGGTCCATTTGAAGTCAGCCAGGCCATATACTAGAGAGGCATGGCTGTGAGTGATACTGATGCTGTGGTCCATTTGAAGTCAGCCAGGCCATATATTAGAGAGGCATGGCTGTGAGTGATACTGATGCTGTGGTCCATTTGAAGTCAGCCAGGCCATATACTAGAGAGGCATGGCTGTGAGTGATCCTGATACTGTGGTCCATTTGAAGTCAACCAGGCCATATACTAGAGAGGCATGGCTGTGAGTGATACTGATGCTGTGGTCCATTTGAAGTCAGCCAGGCCATATACTAGAGAGGCATGGCTGTGAGTGATGCTGATGCTGTGGTCCATTTGAAGTCAGTCAGGCCATATACTAGAGAGGCATGGCTGTGAGTGATACTGATGCTGTGGTCCATTTGAAGTCAGCCAGGCCATATACTAGAGAGGCATGGCTGTGAGTGATACTGATGCTGTGGTCCATTTGAAGTCAGCCAGGCCATATACTAGAGAGGCATGGCTGTGAGTGATGCTGATGCTGTGGTCCATTTGAAGTCAGCCAGGCCATATACTAGAGAGGCATGGCTGTGAGTGATGCTGATGCTGTGGTCCATTTGAAGTCAGCCAGGCCATATACTAGAGAGGCATGGCTGTGAGTGATGCTGATGCTGTGGTCCATTTGAAGTCAGCCAGGCCATATACTAGAGAGGCATGGCTGTGAGTGATGCTGATGCTGTGGTCCATTTGAAGTCAGCCAGGCCATATACTAGAGAGGCATGGCTGTGAGTGATGCTGATGCTGTGGTCCATTTGAAGTCAGCCAGGCCATATACTAGAGAGGCATGGCTGTGAGTGATACTGATGCTGTGGTCCATTTGAAGTCAGCCAGGCCATATACTAGAGAGGCATGGCTGTGAGTGATGCTGATGCTGTGGTCCATTTGAAGTCAGCCAGGCCATATACTAGAGAGGCATGGCTGTGAGTGATGCTGATGCTGTGGTCCATTTGAAGTCAGCCAGGCCATATACTAGAGAGGCATGGCTGTGAGTGATGCTGATGCTGTGGTCCATTTGAAGTCAACCAGGCCATATACTAGAGAGGCATGGCTGTGAGTGATACTGATGCTGTGGTCCATTTGAAGTCAGCCAGGCCATATACTAGAGAGGCATGGCTGTGAGTGATACTGATGCTGTGGTCCATTTGAAGTCAGCCAGGCCATATACTAGAGAGGCATGGCTGTGAGTGATACTGATGCTGTGGTCCATTTGAAGTCAGCCAGGCCATATACTAGAGAGGCATGGCTGTGAGTGATGCTGATGCTGTGGTCCATTTGAAGTCAGCCAGGCCATATACTAGAGAGGCATGGCTGTGAGTGATACTGATGCTGTGGTCCATTTGAAGTCAGCCAGGCCATATACTAGAGAGGCATGGCTGTGAGTGATGCTGATGCTGTGGTCCATTTGAAGTCAGCCAGGCCATATACAAGAGAGGCATGGCTGTGAGTGATACTGATGCTGTGGTCCATTTGAAGTCAGCCAGGCCATATACTAGAGAGGCATGGCTGTGAGTGATGCTGATGCTGTGGTCCGTTTGAAGTCAGCCAGGCCATATACTAGAGAGGCATGGCTGTGAGTGATACTGATGCTGTGGTCCATTTGAAGTCAGCCAGGCCATATACTAGAGAGGCATGGCTGTGAGTGATAATGATGCTGTGGTCCATTTGAAGTCAGCCAGGCCATATACTAGAGAGGCATGGCTGTGAGTGATACTGATGCTGTGGTCCATTTGAAGTCAGCCAGGCCATATACTAGAGAGGCATGGCTGTGAGTGATGCTGATGCTGTGGTCCATTTGAAGTCAGCCAGGCCATATACTAGAGAGGCATGGCTGTGAGTGATGCTGATGCTGTGGTCCATTTGAAGTCAGCCAGGCCATATACTAGAGAGGCATGGCTGTGAGTGATGCTGATGCTGTGGTCCATTTGAAGTCAGCCAGGCCATTTACTAGAGAGGCATGGCTGTGAGTGATACTGATGCTGTGGTCCATTTGAAGTCAGCCAGGCCATATACTAGAGAGGCATGGCTGTGAGTGATGCTGATGCTGTGGTCCATTTGAAGTCAGCCAGGCCATATACTAGAAAGGCATGGCTGTGAGTGATGCTGATGCTGTGGTCCATTTGAAGTCAGCCAGGCCATATACTAGAGAGGCATGGCTGTGAGTGATACTGATGCTTGGTATGCATGTCAATGAGTCGGCTCAGTCAATGTCTGGTTATAGGTTTATATCACTGCAGAAAAGTACACCTGCCCACACACACTCTATACATTCATGCCCAGCACACAAACAAGCAACAAAAAAACACACTTGCAATTACATGTACACACACACACGCACACGCACACGAACACACGCACGCGCGCACACACACACCTCAGTGAACATACATGTACACCAGCAGTGGTCAGGAATAGCGTCAGTGGATAAAGACTGAGGACTGCATTTAAGGTTAATGAAGCTTCAAGCTCTAAGGCTAATCTCATCTAATTGGTGGCTTATTGTATCCCTCTCTTCTCTCCTCTCTCTCTCTTTCCCTTCACTCCTCTATCTTCTCTCTTCTCTCTCTCTCTTCTCTCTCTCTCTTCTCTCCTCTCTCTTTCTCTTCTCTTCTCTCTCTTCTCTCTTCTCTCTCTCTTCTCTCTCTCTCTCTCTTCTCTCTCTCTCCTCTCTCTCTCTCTCCTCTCTCTTTTCTCTCCTCTCTCTCTTCTCTTTCTCTTTAATTTCATTTTTTCAGAACAGACCAGTTATGAATGCATTCGAAAACAAACAAGCTATTTGCCTCCTCCCTTACTTCCTCCATCTCTCTCTCCGTCTCTCTGTAGTCTGATCTACCTCCTCTACTCTACAGTACAGTAGCTGTGTAGTCTGATCTACCTCCTCTACTCTACAGTACAGTAGCTCTGTAGTCTGATCTACCTCCTCTACAGTACAGTAGCTGTGTAGTCTGATCTACCTCCTCTACAGTACAGTAGCTGTGTAGTCTGATCTACCTCCTCTACTCTACAGTACAGTAGCTGTGTAGTCTGATCTACCTCCTCTACTCTACAGTACAGTAGCTGTGTAGTCTGATCTACCTCCTCTACAGTACAGTAGCTGTGTAGTCTGATCTACCTCCTCTACTCTACAGTACAGTAGCTGTGTAGTCTGATCTACCTCCTCTACTCTACAGTACAGTAGCTGTGTAGTCTGATCTACCTCCTCTACAGTACAGTAGCTGTGTAGTCTGATCTACCTCCTCTACTCTACAGTACAGTAGCTGTGTAGTCTGATCTACCTCCTCTACTCTACAGTACAGTAGCTGTGTAGTCTGATCTACCTCTACTCTACAGTACAGTAGCTGTGTAGTCTGATCTACCTCCTCTACAGTACAGTAGCTGTGTAGTCTGATCTACCTCTACTCTACAGTACAGTAGCTGTGTAGTCTGATCTACCTCCTCTACAGTACAGTAGCTGTGTAGTCTGATCTACCTACTCTACTCTACAGTACAGTAGCTGTGTAGTCTGATCTACCTCCTCTACTCTACAGTACAGTAGCTGTGTAGTCTGATCTACCTCTACTCTACAGTACAGTAGCTGTGTAGTCTAATCTACCTCTACTCTACAGTACAGTAGCTGTGTAGTCTGATCTACCTCTACTCTACAGTACAGTAGCTGTGTAGTCTAATCTACCTCTACTCTACAGTGCAGTAGCAAAGGCTTGGGGCTTCCTTGTCACATTCTATGTTGAGTTATTTATATGGAGGCAGGCGTAGGGCCAGATGTGTACCTTACTGTGTTGTTGTAGCACCAGCACGGACACAGCCTCAAATCTCTGCTGTTTCCTCACACAGCCTCAAATCTCTGCTGTTTCCTCACACAGCCTCAAATCTCTGCTGTTTCCTCACACAGCCTCACATCTCTGCTGTTTCCTCATCAGACTCACATATCTGTTGTTTTCTCACACAGACTCACATCTCTAATGTCTCCTCACACAGACTCACATCTCTCACATAACAGTAGAGTTATACTCTAGTAGGAGAACAGTAGAGTTATACTGTAGAACAGTAGAGTTATACTGTAGTAGTAGAACAGTAGAGTTATACTGTAGTAGTAGAACAGTAGAGTTATACTGTAGTAGTAGAACAGTAGAGTTATACTGTAGTAGTAGAACAGTAGTTATACTGTAGTAGTAGAACAGAAGAGTTATACTGTAGTAGTAGAACAGTAGTTATACTGTAGTAGGAGAACAGTAGTTATACTGTAGTAGGAGAACAGTAGAGTTATACTGTAGTAGTAGAACAGTAGAGTTATACTGTAGTAGTAGAACAGTAGAGTTATACTGTAGTAGTAGAACAGTAGTTATACTGTAGTAGTAGAACAGAAGAGTTATACTGTAGTAGTAGAACAGTAGTTATACTGTAGTAGGAGAACAGTAGAGTTATACTGTAGTAGTAGAACAGTAGAGTTATACTGTAGTAGTAGAACAGTAGAGTTATACTGTAGTAGTAGAACAGTAGAGTTATACTGTAGTAGT